>NW_028281110.1:540000-830000 GCF_059751285.1 Brachycentrus maculatus
TAAAAAACTTTAAGGGTATGTTTTCAATTACGCAATTATACTTTTAAGCCACTTGACTCATTATTATCAACCATACGCGCTAACGCATATTAAACACTGGGGGAAACGATAGATGTACGCGACTGGCGCGTACGACCAACGTGTTAAACAATCTTAATGGGGTTTTATCACTCAAGAGGAATATCTAATTTAACATACTCAACCTATAAAGGATTTTGTAAGACTTGTTTTGTGTTTATAACAGTCGATATAATTAATATTTTCATTTATCATTTTCTTTTGAAAAATTCGCTTTCGTAAAAACGCTGTTATCGTAAGTTGGTAATGAATGGCGTCACAGAAAAAATGGACTCGTTTTTAAAATTGCTGACATTGCTAAATTATTGGTGGCTATATTTGTTGATGTCTGTGGTCAACGCTCCTACCTCCTCGTTCATATTATAACACAAATGGTAGTGTAGTGGTAAACATACAATCCACACTACTACTATTATAGCTATATAAAGACATTTTGGGATACGCTGCATAACACACCCGATGACGTATACGGACGTCCGTTTTTCGTTTTATTTAAATATCTAAAGCTTCAACCTTAATATCTTCCTTACTTCTCTAAAGATTTCAATAAGAATTTTATTGATAGTGTTGTGATTTTTCATATTTATTTATTAGCCAATAATAAAACATCAAGAGAATGATCCATAGAGATCGAAAATCCACGAGAGTCGAATTATGAATATGTATTTTGCTTTTTCAAGTGGGCGGTGTATATTTTGAGCCAGCAAAGCACCGAGAAAATAAGAAATATAAAAAAATATATTGGATTTGGTAACTACATCATGTGATTCTATTTCAAAAGAGAAACATAAAATATTTTAGAATTTTAAATCAAACACAATTTTGTCACATACATAATATTTATCTCAAGAGTGGTATAAAATCAGTATTTTATTTTTCAATTTAATCATGTCATATCACAAAGAGAATGTCGAAAACAACGAATGTTCACATGTCTCAAAAATGAGTAATGGAAATTACTCATCGGGAATATAATATATGTGATTTATGTATATTATTTATTGATTCGGCATTAACTTTGTGGAATGATATGTTGGTTCTTTTTTTAAAATTAAACACTTGTAATGTACTTAATGAGTTTTATTTTACTACACACAACTAGTTTCGAAAACTTAGATGTTTTCATCAACAGGTTAAAAATTACTGTTTTAATTTTCAGCTGTAGATGAAAACATCTGTTAGTTTTCGAAACTAGTCGTGTATAATAAAATAAAACTTATTAAGTGGTTTATTACAAGTGTATAATTAAAAAAGAATAATTTATGTATATTATATATTTAAATAAATAAATACCAGACAGGCGTGTCGCTTTAGAGACAAAAATGTGCATATTATAATTATTGTAACATATTCTGATCTTATTTTTTGACATCTCATCAAAGATGAAGAAGAATATAAAGTCTGGGCATTTACGGAGCTGACAACCATCATAGGTTGGTTTAAGTGATCACTTTACACACGTGTAACGTTCACCAACTCTACCCATTATTGACAACCACACTACTAAAATTCTTGGAAGTTCTATATTTATATATAAACCAATTTTGAAACATTATTCTTGGATCACTAGAACTTCACTAGAGACATCTATTGGTGAGATGAAAAGAAATAAATCAGCCCCGTAAATGCCCAGATTTCCATATTCTTCTTCATCTTTGATGTCAAAAAATAATATGAAAATAAATCTTGTAATTGGAGATAATCCAGATTTTGTGAACAAGTATTTGGACACACTCAAAATGTTGTATATATATTCTGATCTAATGAAACAGAAAACAATAGCATTCAACTGCTGTAATGAAAACAGTGGCAAGATGCACAGCTGATGTCCGCAAGTAAAGTCACCCGTAGAGGTGTGCAGCGGGCGGTGGGCGCGTATGGAACGTACTCGTATTATCGATTAGCGCACAAGGCCGGACAAAGGAAATAGTGTTGGACAATCGGTTTCACATCAGCTGTTGCACCGCTCTACTACCGACTAACGCGTGCATGTTCAACGGTCGCTGGGCGCTGCACAGTCGGGCCGGATTCATTCTAGATTCACAGTGATCATAATCTCGCTAAATATTGACCCGAGATGAACTACATTTTTAAAACTAATTGAATCGATAAAAAATATGCTTACCATAATATATCCATGTTTGAATTGGTAAATTAAATTTCAGTTTCATGTAAAATAAGTTTTATACATCTGTGGAGTATATTTTACAAACTGATGTTTACAGCGATCTTTAAATACAAAACAAAACAGCTAAATCATAAATAGATTTGATATTTTCAATATTTGATTTGGCAGTCACTTTGTGGTAAAATCTATCTATTTTTAATATAAGTTTTACCGATTTAAGTTAATATTTAAACACACAACTCAATATTTGGCCATTAACACCCTGTACTACGAGTATTAAAAATCAGGTATTTACTAAGCAAAACTTATATTGAAAATGAATACGATTTGTGGATTGAATTATATGTTAATTTGTCCATAAATAAAAATAAGCGTTAATTTTATCCACAAAACATTTTAATGTACTGAGATGAAAAAAACACTTATTTATTGATATTGTTTTACTTTTACTATGTTTTTAAATGGAAATATAACATTAATGCATATTTACAACATTTTGAGTGTGTCCAAATACTTGTTCACAAATTTGGATTTTCTCCACTGAGGAGTTATATTTTCATTTTGACATCTCAACATAGATGAAGAAGAATATGGAAGTCTGGGTATTACAGGGCTAACGACCTATCAAAGGCTGGTTAAGTGATCACAGCATACACGTACAACATACACCATTTGTGTCGTAGGTTGGTTAAGTACAACACAAATCTGGGTTTTCTCCACTGAGGAGTTATATTTTCATTTTGACATCTCAACATAAATGAAGAAGAATATGGAAGACTGGGTATTACAGGGCTAATGACCTATCATAGGCTAGTTAAGTGATCACTTTACAAACGTGCAAAATTCAACATTCACCATTCATAAGGGTATATTATGTTTTTATACAGCTGCATTTTAATCGAATGGCATACGACTTTCATCGGTATAATGGCACAGTAAGCGTAATGACGAGTATCGTTTGAAAGAACACTAATTTAAAGTAAAGCAGGTATTGCACGGTAGAGCACACGTTTTTATCACTGAAAAGCTCAGTATTGCGATGTGCATTTAGAAGTAATGAAACATTTATACACGGACCGACTGAAACTATTATTTTGTCGGCTAATTCACTTCGCCTACTATCTAGAAGTTTCTAATTACCACATAATTTATTGCTTGCTATCTAATTGAAGGTATTAATTGCATAAACGATCGAGGCTGTTACAAAGACAATATTTCTTAAAGAACAATAGGACCAATAAGCAAGTAACAAACGGTTGACAATTAAATGCGAACATTTTACAAACTGCAAACGTACTCGTATTTCTACCGATAATTCGATTAGTCGTGTGAATAATATATGGTTATACAGGAAAATGTATTACGTACAAAAATGTTTAATTTATGGCAATAATTACTGTCATCCGACGAGGTCGAGTCGAGAACTTGGCAAATAAACCGTAATGCGAAAAGGCTACTCGTAATGGAAACTATTGAAATTGCAATACTTAATAGATTAGCGATGCTTTATTCCGAAACTCTTGTCGGTAAGAACTTACCGCACAGGAAGGAAAAGTGACGAAACATTAAATAACTAACTTCTGGGACCTTTAACCGGTTATTTGTGACTTGAACCCTAATAAATCTGCAGGTGTATATAAAGTAAATAACTTACCCGATCTCGTGCGAGATAAAGTATTCAGTTTAGTAGGTACGAGTACGGTGCGTAATTTCATTGTATGATTTTTGTGTGGAAATCCAGGTACTACGAATGCAGGTCAACATGATACACTCATCCCGTAAAGTGTAACAAAAAAACGTCCGGTAAGTACCCAATAAAATTCACTCGGTAACAACGGTTAAAACATCTGGCTTCGCTGATACTAATTTTAGTTCCAGCAGTGGGTACTGTGCCGGTAAGCAATTCTTGCACTGGGTATTCTAATTTTTTAATTGAATCACGCGAAAGCCAATTACGTTTTAATGAAATTATAAATAAAGGTACGCACAACGTCGTATGTATGAACAAGGCTTGGATGAAAAGGAAGGTTGTTTTTAAGGGAGTTAAGGGCAGAGACTTAATAAAATAAATTCACGTTTCATGCATTCGTGAAAGCCTGGGTGTAAGTAACTGACATCAATGGTAAGGTAGAGGAAAGACAGTTGAGACGGTATGGGCATATAAGACGAAGAGAACCTGAACATATTGTAAACCAGGCGATTGCCATGGATATTCCTCGAAAAACATCTAGAGGAAGACCGAAAAATTCACGGATGCTACACAAAGATAATAGATGACGTTGTATACGATAGAAAGACCTACATAGAGGAAGACCAAAAAAATCACGGATGCTACCATGATTCGAAGGCTTAGCCTAGATGACGTTGTATATGATACAAGGACCTATTTTAACCTGAGGACGAGGAGAGCTGACTCCGAGAGTCTACAAAGACGACAAGTTGGGATGGAGCCAGGAAGAAGAAGGAGGAGAAGAAGGAAGTTGCAGACTTACGCAACGAGTCCGCCGAGGAAGGCGACCGGCCCCCCGCCGATGAGGCGGATCTTCCTGTGGCAGGTGTCGAAGAGCGAGAGGCGCGGCGGCGCGGGCGGCAGCCCCAGCAGCGCGGCGGGGGCGCCCACGGGCTGGTGGTGCGCGGGGGAGCGCAGCATGCTGGGCGGGGGCGGGGGCGCAGGGCGCAGGGCGCGGGGCGCAGGCTAGCACGGGCGGCCCGGCCTCGGGCGCGGCCGCATCCTACGGACGACACGACACGACACGAACGTTCCCCTTATTCACTGCCGTATCATAAAACGCCGCCGTTCGTTTACAAAACTTTGCACTGAATAAAAAATACAAGGCGATGTTGACGGTTTTTTCAAACACTGTTTACCTAATATCGTTCACCATTTGCGCAGGTGTACCGTACTGTGTAGTCAACTACCTCCGAGTCTTCGCAAGATTTTGCCACAGAATAAAAAATATGCGTAAGCTTCTATATCGCTCAATATTTTTATTGAATTATATTCTTGTTGTTGCGGTATAAATATCGAAAACTATGATATGTACCTGGGGAAAAATATCGTCGTTTAAACATGTATTCGTAACACATTTATTTGGAAAAAATAATACCTCCGGTGTATTGTTCACTCACTGGGCGCGTGCCGAACGAAGTTTTACTTTTACCATCACGCAATTGTTATTCTGAAGCATCATTCATCACCTTAGTTTACAAAATTATTATTACGTGAATAAACGTATTATTACTATGTACGTTGCTACATAGCTTCAGGTGACTATATACCTGGCGATATTCTCCGAATTTTTAAGCAGAGTACATTTATAATAATATGTACACCATTATTACCAGTACTTTAATAAAAAAATTACAAATTACAGCACAAATTATATTGCTGATTGCGCATTTTTAATTCCTAACACATTTGGTAAAGTAGCTTTGTCAGCAAGCAGAATTGCCGAATTTGGAGTGGAAAAAACCTAGAAGCCTTTGTCGAGACGCCCTTATATCCATTAAAAGTCCACTGTTTGGTGTGCTTTATGGGCAGGTGAAATCATAAGCCCATATTTTTTTAAAAGACGATGTCGTCCAGAATGTTACGGTCAATGGAGAGCGCTACAGAACCATGATTACTGACTTCTTCGTACTTCAGTTGAATGACATTGATGTGACAGAGCTGTGGTTTCAACACGATGTCGCAATATGCCACACCGCGTGTGCCACCATAAATTTAATGCGGGAAATTTGAATTTGTATACCTCTAAAAAAAACACCGTTTACAAAAAAAGTAACGAAGCCATTCCAATCAGGTATCCGAAAAAGTAACAGTTACCCATTGAACACATCTCGAACTTATAGTAAGTATGTAAGTAATATACATGTGACATTCAATTCGACAGAAGCCACAATACTGAAGGAAATTATAGTCCGGTGGAAATGCGTCATACTAAGTACAATAGATACGTGTTGACCCGAGCGACAGATTACCCTTGGTGTATTGAAAAATGCTTATCAATGAAAAAATACGTCACAGAATTACACGTTACGACGCGCCATTTGTAAACGGCTCGTATAATATTTTAGTCGATTTTTATGTGTTATTTATATGAAATTGATTTGTAAAGAGAATAAAGAAATACACATAATATGCGGCGAATAAAACACTATCTACGCAGAATTTTCAAAATGAACGACACAAAATGCGCCATTCAAAGTTAGTGCTGTATTCGCACATCGAATTTCGAATAGCTGTCATTTTTTCAGAAGTATCACATAATACTTTAAGTGCATAGTGATAATTTTTCCATCACTCACGTGTGAAATACTATCTGCAATCTAAAAGCTTTATACCTCGCATATGTTTCACAAGGTACTTACCAATATATATATATATATATTTTTTTTTTTTAAATAATACCAATAAATTTTAATTTCGGTACTGCATCTATTAATTAAAGTAAGCACAAATAATAAATATATTTACTATAAAATTTTCTCTCTAAACTGCGTATGCTACGTAAACAGCGGTATTTAAAGTTTTAGAAAATCAGAAAAGAAAGGCGTAAATACTTCTTAACTTCTTATTTATCCAAAATTTTCTCCTGTTTAAATGAATAAAATATATTTAAAAAAACAAACAACGAAAACATATTCCAAACTTTCTCCAGGAGAGTATTGCACAGGGAGTATTTTATTTAGGGCACGTCGATCAGCTACAAAATATTTATTCCCTCCCAAATAACACGGTATATAGATAAACAATATGTAGGGCAAGGAAATACCGAAGTAACTACAGAAAGATAAGACGTTTTCCGTTTACGAGTTATGTAGGTAATTTCATTGTTTGATTAGAGAACAAGATTAAAATAAATATATTTTTATTTACATTGTTTACCACGATATATCACCATTATTTATTATGTTTGCCACGATATGGCCGCCTTATCAACTTGTTAACCACGATACAACCGCTTTAAAACGTTGATCTATTTCAATAATGAGGTATCTTTCAGCAATCTGTTTAACATAATATGTATGACTGAAATACACATAAACCAAGAATTCATTTATATTAATTTTTAATTAATGTTTTACTTAGTAAATACCACTATTTCTTAAAATCTACTGTGACACGTGTTTCGATGCATTCCGCATCATTTTCAAACACCGTGATGTATATTAAACGTTTTATTTCAACCTTAACGTTGTGCATATATAAATCTACACATTAAACGCCAAATCAATAAATAAATCGACATATGTTGGTTGAAAAATAAAATAAAGAAAAATCTTTGCAAAGATGCACTTTACGTATCCCAACCTCCCAAAACATGTTATCGAAATACGCTTAATCTTGCATGGGGCAGCAACATATTTATAATACGAAGCATGAAAATGCATTTCACTAAAATATAAGTTAGTTTCATAAATATTTTTTTTAGTTATCGCTAATAAACATTAATTTTTCAAATTCAATATTTCAATGAATAAGAAAATACCCGATCGGATGCATATAAAGCATTTCCTTGCAATTAAAATATTCTTACTACGTTTCAACGTTAAATCAACAAACATCCGCGAGACGCCAGCAGTTAAAAGCTCATATTGCGTAGCAACTTCCACGACGCAGGAGAGAGCTTTAAGCGTAATTTTCTCGCTATTTTTATAGACTTGGCTAATTGTACGTATTTTTTTCAATTACGTGAACTATAAACAAAGCGAAACATTCGTTATAACGGTCTGTTTGTTGTGTAGTCCGAGCGCAATGTAGCCACTAGAGGTTGGGCTGGAGAGCCGCGGAGGGGCGAGCTTCGCGGGAGTTGCACTTTTTTAAGAAGATTACATCGTAAGAAAGTTTCGAGATGTGGTTACAAGGGCCACTGGCCTCGGGCGAGCGATCGAAATAGCCGTCTTCGCGATTGTCGAATATCACGCAATCACGGTTCGTGGATATAATTATCTCCGACAATGAAGCGAAACAACGGTCGTGCCGCATGCCTCGGGAGTCGAACAATACAGCGGAGACTAGATGTCACAACATTAATGTGCAAAGGCAAATAGCCGCAAGTTAAAAACAGGAGTTTTGATATAAACGAGTTTAAAGTTAACTTAAAATGATGTTTTTAGCCAATACATGTATCAAATTAATACAACTTTGCGGCTTCTTGGATAATTAATATATCGGTAAAGGAAAGAGATAGAGAAAAATCTGTGATTGTATATGACAAGAGTCCAATTATAAGAATGCTTTCGAGAATGAGTCGTATTACGCCAAACAGCCACAACTTGAGTTACAGCTAGTTGCCTTTACACATTAGAACACCACTCGATAGCACGCCGACGGGAAAACAACAAAAACAAAGCTTTTCTCCCAAAACCGCATAAATAACATCAAAAAAACTTTCACTGAAAAAATACTAACTATCTAGTAAAGCTTCTATAACAGCACTGTCGCGTATGTATATATATATGTGTAATGGAGGGATGCGGAAAACACGAGTGTCGCCTGAAATCGGCGCAATGTTATGAAATTCGAATGCCGGCACTGAAACGTCAGTATGACAGTCTCTCGGTGCGACGCGAGACTAGCGCTTAGCGCGGCAACTTCACTGCGGCGCGGCCGAGAGGGCACTGCCGCAGCACAGCTGATGCCCGAGACGCGCGCACGCGCCACAGTGAAGCATCCGGCACTTAGTAAAAATGTACAACCACCAGACAAGAATAACACCCTTTCAATATGACTCTTTTTACAAACTGTCGAGATTTCCTCTCCGTTTACTAGGCGCCGCGAGTCCCGGTTGGACCCGCAGTGCCTGCGCGCCGACGTATGGTCTGATCTACTCAAAACCGAGCAAAAGGTAAAGCTTCGTACGAAGAACACAACATCCCGAGATTTGAATTTTAACGTTACTCGATGAGTCAAAATCGGTCAAGCCTGTTTCTGTACCCGGTTTGAATTAACGATCTATGTACGTACGAAAGTGAGTTTAGGAAGATGGCACGCGGTGTCGGATTGGGCTAAGCCCATAAACATCGTGAAACGCCACGAGTTTTTTTTTAAATAGTAGATATGCCTCATACGAGTATACTTACTGTATAGTATTACGTGTATAACAAATACAGTGAAATTAAAGAATTATGAACAAATATACATAATAGTGTTAGATAATAAGGCAAAAATATACCTGAAGTAGTAAAGCCTAACAAACTATGCGAAAAAGCACGGGTAAATTTATCTGAAACATTTGGACCAACTTTGAGTTTTAAGATGTTAATTTAACATAGCAAAATTTGGTCATATTGATATAAAATACAATATAAAATTAGATTACAATCGATTTCACAATATTTTTAGTGTGTCACGAAAGTTTCAGTAATTACATATTTTTTAAACTAAATTCAAATATAGATGATGCCGAAGGATGCGCGATATACTTTTAAATGAAGCACAAATATTAATTTCCACAAATAAATTGAAAAAAGTGAATTTTACAATGTGTGGAAAGTGATCAATAAAACCAGCCTATGACAAGTCTTAAGCCATGTAAATGCAAAGACTTGTTAATTTATCAATAAAAAAAATCTTGATTAAATTTCGAAAGTTTTGAAATGTTGTTTTTTTAGTGAAAGGTCACGTAAGGAAAATAAAATCATTATTTATTTAATTTATTAGCATACTAAAATACATTGTGCCTAGTAACATGTACTTCGTCTCACTAAGAGTAGCCCGTATTGGGTCGAAATATTTACATATTCATGTTACAATACAATAATCCTGATCCTGAGGTAGTAAACTTGATCAGATATAAAATGAACAGTATGAAAACGGACAAAATCCGAAATGTTTGCATTGATTATGAAATTTGTTCCCAAACGATTCCCAATAACGTGAGAAGTGGAAACCCTCGTAAAGAACAAATGTCCCTTACTGAAACACTTTCAGCGGTGTTTGCAAAATACCCCGAAAAGGGTGTAGATTTTTAGAAGACAGTATTACAGTAAGGTAAGAAAAATGTACGTATCTTAGAGAAATTTAAGAATATTAAATTATTCGACCGTACTTGTTCTAAAGTTTTTCTTATGGTGGATAGAACTTTTACGACTCATAGGCCCATTTGAATGGCTAGTATCCCAATTTGGTAACAATCAATAGCGCATAAAACAATTCGTACCATAAGTAGATCAAAATTAAAGTGTGACAATAGTTTGCGTTTGTTGAAATCTATATTGCACGAAAACTGTATTTACCTCCTAATAGATATATAACAGAGGCAACCAATGACAGGGCTTCCGACCTGTTATAGACTGGTTTAAGAGATCACTTTGTACAATAATTAATATTGATAATTCTGCTCATGATTGAATTTTGACAGTCGATAATTAACAATCGAGTTCGAATGACACACTGTATAACGTGTAAATCCCAGAACATCATTTTTCTCCTTTCAGAAAACTTCTTTGAGTGTATTAGATATGTGTAAAAAAATTGTTTGACTGGGCTTCTTAAATTTTTCACTCTTAACATTCGTGCGAATGATAGTTTTCTTGGTGAAAATGGGCGTAATTTAGGTTTATATTAAGAAAAATACGAATACATTTAAAACGATTCTTCAAGTATAAAAGCATCAATGTGGAGTTATAGACAACGCATGTCACGCACTAGTAACGTCACGCGACATCAGCTGATCGGCCAACCGGTGAAGCGGAGAAGGGTGGGCGGCCGTGGGCGGAAGAATGCCCACCTAAATTATATACCACAGCCTGTACTGCCACAGGGACCTGCCTATAAACCTTCCAGAATATTCTTGTAAATTCCACAACGATAACCCATTTCATAATTTCATAAAACTTGCAGGGCAGTAAAAAAAAACAAAGCACCTTGGCGTAAAAATAACCGTGTTTTTTTTATTCGCGTACTGTGATAGATCTACGATCATCGTATTTCATTTTATATATAGAATATCTTACCCAAAAACTAACAATATATAATAAAAAAAATCAGTTACATTGCATATGTGAAATTAGGAAAAAAAATAAACATTGATACTAGTCAAAACGAAGAGAAGAAGTTAAAAGAACCTTAAATATTGTATTTACAAAAAATTAAATAAAATCACAAAATAAGACCAACAATGTATGTACAATTGCAATATTAATATCGGATTGAGATCATTAATTGAGTCAGCAGTCACATTGTTGTAATTAATATATATCCCTTTTTAATTTATGTTTTACTTGGTAAATACCACAACATATTGCATTAAATCCTTCCTGTTCCCAACACAGTTTAAAATAAAATATGTTTTTAGCTAGAAGAAACAAAATCCACAAATTGATCTATAAGCCTTGTACATAATAAGCAAGGTGAATAATAAATACAAATCCCATCTAAAAAAATATTATATTGTAATTGATTCTAGATACTACAAATGCATTTATCAATTGACGGGCAACATCAACTGGCAGATTCTTGCAAATGCTTTTAATTTACCTTAGCTGATAAAAAGCTTATATTTTCAATATAGCAGATACGATTTCCTAAATAGTTTTTTTGTGAAATTTCTGCGATATCCGAATGCGAAAGTATCAAAATAACAACAAAAAAAACGTTAGTTACACGATCTGAGTTTAGTACGTCAGCATTGCGTTGGCAACCGGCTCACGAAAACAAAAGATTTCCAACGTATCGACTCAAAGACCCTAATCTGGCATATCTGGGTGATGGGAACGCCAGGCGGCACCGAGGAAAAAGCATCGCATAAAGATCAAACGAAAGAAAATTGACAACATTTTGAGTGTGTCCAAATACTTGTACACAAATCTTTTGCTGCTCACTCCGAATATAATAGTTTAAACCCTCCACTAAATGAAGGGGTATCGATATTTTTCAATTTTTACGGAAAAGCATAAGAAAATTTACATAAAGTACATTTTAACAAGGGCGATCAAATGTTTTTGTTTTTTTTAATACTTGTGTATTAGAAATGACTCTTTTTTCATTCTTTTTTTAAAATTAAACACTTGTGATAAACCACTCAATGAGTTTTATTTCATTAAACACGACTAGTTTAAAAACTAACAGATGTTTTCATCTACAGGTGAAAAGTGAAACTGACTTTTCATCTGTAGATAAAATCATCTGTTAGTTTTCGAAACTAGTCGTGTTTAATGAAATATAACTCATTAAGTGGTTTATTACCAGTGTATAATTAAAAAAAAAACAACATGTCATTTCACACAGTTAATGCCGAATCAATAAATAATATAAAAGATGATAGTGAAATTCTAGTTATTCAAGAACAATGTTTCGAAATTGGATCGTATATATAGAACTTCCAAGAATTTTAGTTGTCAATCATGGGTAGAATTGGTGAATGTTACACGTGTGTCAAGTGATCACTTAACAAGCCTATGATGGACGTAAGCCCCGTAAATGCCCAGACTTCCATCTTTGTTGGGACTTCTTCTTCATCTTTGTTGAGACGTCAAATATATAAAAAGAAAATTGCATTCGACACAAAGCACATTTTCCGAGTAAGTGCCGCTTGTTCAGAGGCCGAGTTTTAGCGGCTCTGCCGTGCACGCAGAAAGGTAAAACGGTAAAAGAAGGGCAAAGTGTGAACGAAATGCGTGATGACGCCGTTATGGTCGTGAGAAAATACTTAAAACAATAAATAAATAAATACGGCTAAATTATTCCACGTTGCGCGACTAACGGTGAACGCACTACCTAATTTAACATTAAGAATTCGAATAATGAAATAACCGATTACATTAGTATAAAATCCTGATCTCTGAAATCACCACTATAGAGCAGTGACTGTATGATCAGTTTTGTGCTTGTTTATCCATGAAAATTTAAAGCTATTCACCGATTGTTTTGAGATTTTGAACGTTGCATTCAAATACGCCCGTGTTTTAATATATCTGCATATAAATAAAAATGTTCGTTTGTTCGTAATCTTAAATCTCTGAAAGTACACAGATTGCTTTAAAGTTTTAACACACCGTTGGGTTCGAATTTTATACGGCATGCTTTCATTTTAAGTGGTTTTTAACGTAATGGCAGCGCCACCTATTGAACGTAACACCAAGTCACGCGATACTACAACATTGCTCAAGAAGGACAGCGTGCTTCTTGACAGCTGCTGTCACTAAGAATTTCAATAATATTTTGAGTGTGTCCAAATACTTGTTCACAAATCTGGATTATTTCCAATTATGGGAGTTATTTGTTGAGATGTCAAAGAATAATAAGAATTTCAATGTTTTCGATTGCATTTTTTGACCTACACTTTTTTAATATTTTCATGGCTTCACAAGTGTTGTAATATACGTAATAGAAACGTGTGCATCTATTTTAATTATTTTCCATTCAACCAGACAGAGCCACAGCAACGCGTAGCCAGGTATAGCTAGTTCCCAAACAAAATAAGTAAAAAAACTTCAAGAATGGCTAACAAATTTCAACTTTGTACTTTCGGACGGCTCCATAAAAGTAGGTATATAAAATTCCTGATTTCCCACACATTTTGATGTTTCTATTAAAATATTCCCTATCGGCTGTTCCGAGGGATAAAATAAAACAAATGCGATGCCCTAAAATCACGCATTAGGATATTAATATATTATCGGGTCAATAGTGGATCATAATACAAGAGGAAAATAAGCAATTACGATGTTTAAACCTTCAGAAAAGAAACCCGCTAGTGATTTATGGTAATTAGGATACAACCGTTAAAATTACATAATTATTAAGAAATGTTGTTAGGTTCATACAATTAAATACGTGTGTAAATTATTCCTAACCTTTTGAATGTCTCACCCATTAATAGAAACGAGAAAAAATTACAAAGTTAATTAAGAGAATACAAGCAACATTAAATTACCAAAGGAAAAAAAAACATTCATAGATTCGCATAAAACGAAGTCTTATGTATGTGGGTACAACATTTTGAGTGTAATATTTATTTATTTTTATATTTTTTATTTTTTATTAATTTATCATTTTATTTTCTGCTAATCATAAGCTTCACAAAACAGTTAAAAAAAATTCAGGCGGGTCTCCAGTATGTAATTTAATTAAGGATTCAGACCTAACATACAAATAAAAGAGTCTCTGCTTAATAAAAGCTTTCCGTATTCCAAAATGGATGGCTGTTGTGAATGTAATGTATCACGAGAATTATCAATATATCTAGCAGCTCCTAATATTTGAGTGGTGTGGTTGATTAATCAATCATGGGTAGAATTGGTGAATGCTACACGTGCGAAAAGTGATCACTTAACCAAGTCTATGACGGACATAAGCCCTGTAAATAACCAGACTTCCATATTCTTCTTCATCTACGTTGAGATGTCAAAAATGTTTTATGTATTTCTTTCAGTTAACGTTTTTTTTTCATAAAATAGAATTATTTTCATTTTCACATACGAAACGTGAAAATGTTAACGCATAGATATTATTAGCACATACATTTTCAACAAATAATAATGGTCATAAAAGTATTTATAGTATAACAATAACGAAATAATGTGGCAATATCACAAACAACTTTCTTCTATGCAAATGTCTAATGTTCAATTTGTCAAAGAAATATAAAAAAAAGAAATATCGCAAAGATATAAAAACGTGTCGAAGCACAAAGAAATGTTTGTAGTGGAGAAAGCATTTCAAGTTATTGTACACTTCTTAATTGTGGTTAATTCACGCCAAATACCGACAATACAAAGGTATTAGAATGGTCAAGTGGGATTCGTCTGTTTCCATAATATGTAGTGAGAGGGGATGTATAGTGTATATAATCGATCAGGCACAAAAGAATAAATGCAATGTTGCGAAATAACTTTCTTTATCTTCCACCCGAACCAAAAGGATATTCCGCAAAGCTTTTAGGAAAGAGAAGAAAGCTTTAACGAATTCTTTGTGTATGTATTGGATTTCGAGAATGTAAACAAACATTATAATATTACGTACGTATAATATGTTACAAAGTAGGTGAAATAAAATATATAAATTAAAACTTAAGAATTTAGATATGAAGTGATCGATTTTTTTTAGAAAAAGGAGTGTTATTTTTACATTTGAAATACGGTAGCGAAACAACATTTAAACGATCTCAAAAGTATACGAGTATTAACAAACATTATAATATTACGTACGTATAATATGTTACAAAGTAGGTGAAATAAAATATATAAATTAATACTTAAGAATTTAGATATGAAGTGATCGATTTTTTAGAAAAAGGAGTGTTATTTTTACATTTGAAATACGGTAGCGAAACAACATTTAAATGATCTCAAAAGTATACGAGTATTTGAGTATGAATTGATTAAAGTCCAGGTGTAATTATCACATTGAAAAACCTTAAACTATAAATTATTTTTATCTCCTGTATGTTATGTTTATAATCTAATCATTAAAAAAAAAAAAAAAAATTAAAAAAAATAAAATAAAAATTGTATTACCATGTTAGTATTCGGCTCAACACAGGCCATGCCTAAAGAGCCGTAATACGTATAATAAATGTATATATGAAATGAATATGTATATTGAATGTATCTATGTATTATAAAAACAAATAAATAAATAAATAAATAAAATAAATAAATAAATAAATTTATAAGGTATACTACACAAAAGGTTAATTAAATTAAATAACAAAGTCAAATATATAATTTATGGAAATATATAATCAAACTAATAACTATATACACAAAAATGTTAATATTCGTTTGTTCAAAATCTTAAATCTCCCAAAGTAGTTCACCGTTGGCGTTGAAATTTTGACATTAAGCATGTTTTTACCTGTGACAGGTAAAAACATGCTTATTTTCAAATAGTTTTTCCGCAATGGCAGTGCCATCTGCTGAACGTAAAAGCAACACACGCAACACTGAAAAGCGTTTTTCTTGACAGCTGCTAAAATATTGTGTACTCAAAGTATTAAATTAAACATTAGATAAGTGTGCTATCTCTTTTCTTTCTTTTACATTTGACCGAAATGAGCCACAGCAACGCGTGACCGGATACAGATTAATATTAAAGCATTAACAAAAAACATTATTTCAATATTGCAAAAAATACATGAATTATTTTAATACTTGCGTAAAATTCCCATACCAATTTAACATCAAACGATTATTATCTTGACATCAAACAAATTGCTAAAAGGAAAATTATTTTTACTTGACCTACGATATGAATATTTTTTTCATGTTTCTGTAATCGGATAATGTAGATGAAGTTTTGTTACAAAAAAAAACAAGTAATCCTGATAAAATAAATGAAACTCGTGTAATTGAGAATATAATCATAAACGATACTGATAAAATAGCAACGACATAAGAACAAACATTACATATGTCGCTCACTCCTTTCAAGAACGTCATAAATCAAAAATCGTCAATTTTCAGTTGTGCATGTTTTCGGAATGCCCAGAAAATGTGCCATATCCCAGCAAAGGAGGCATATTTTTAACTTAATATTTACCCGCTGCAGGGCAGAAAATTTTGTTTTTGCATTTTGAAGAAAATGTACGTATTGTTTAATTATTTTTTTAAATAAATTAAATATTTTTCAAATGGAGAAAAAAACCTTCAGGTTTTACCTAAAAAGATCTGCTGCACAGTAAAAAGTTCAATAAGTGGCTTGACATTTATTTTTAATACATTGTGTTATATTTTTAAACTTTAAAAACGTTCTCCTGAAAAATCAAGTTTTTTGATTTATGACGTTCTTGAAAGGAGTGAGCGATGTATGTACGAGTATCATAATAGTCTAGATTCCAAACAAAGAAAGCTTATGCTTAACTAAGTTTTTTTTAATGTACATACATTCTATCAGCAAAATTATTTCATTAATTGAAACAACGCTCATAGAATAACGCTCTCGAATAGTGAATGGATGCGGGTAGAATAGTATATGTTGGACATGTGTAATGTGATCACTAAACCAGCCTATGATAGTTCATAAGCTCTGTAAATACCTTGACCATATTCTTTTTCATCTTTGTAGAGGTGTTAAAAATTGAGGACATTTCAATGCAACAGAATTGGAGTCCTGAAAATCTGAATTTAGTCTACCAACGACCAGTCCGATAAAAACAAATGTGCGACAAAACGATGTATGATAGATGTGCGAATAGTGAAATAAGGAAGGAATACAAAGCTGAGATAAGCATTATCGATAAAATTAAGAAAGGTGTGTTGATATGGTTTGGACATGTAGAACGAATGAGTGAGGAAAGAACGGTTAAACAAATTTATGAGGCGAATGTAAGTGGAAAAAGGAGCAGAGGAAGACCGAGAAAAACATGACACGATCAGGTATGCGAAATACTTGAAAGTGGTCAGGTTAGGAGTCGTAACAATCGGCGGGTATGTATGAGGAGATGCATGAACGTGGAAGAGGCGAAGAATGTTTGCAAAGACAGAGTGGTGTGGCGTTCTATTCTTTCTGCCCACCCCTGCTGGGAAGCGGCGTGATGGTTAGTTAGTTAGTTATGACCAGTCCACTTATGCACACTTAACGATTACGGAAGAAAATACCATAAATTAATTAATGCGATTTTTGTAGTTCTTACATTACATAGGGACAGAGTTATTATAGAGCATCGCATGCTTTTGTCGAGTTTAATTGGTATATTAGATACAGTTCAGCTGCCAAGGCCCCCAGATTTCAGGACAATGGATTAGGACACTATCGACGAGGAGTCGGATGAGCAGGTCCACGTATCGATTGGACCCCACGCGTCGCGGAATGCGTGACGGCGTGACGCGTAATGGCGGCCAGACGCATCACCTGGCCGGCCCACCCCCGGGCCGTGCAGTCTGACCCTTCACCCGCCGCGACCCGACATCGACAGGGGACTTCAAATAACTTTGACGGAAAATTTAAAGCGAACCACAGTGCCTTCGTCGTCAAATCACGTATCAGAACATGAACATCGGTGATTCCCCAGGTTATTAAACTATTGTTACATAAACATATCGACGCTAGAAAGCGAAACGAATTGAAGCGATATTTTAATAACTTTACAGTTGAATATATTGATTCGATTTTTTAACTACTTTTTGATCTGCTTTAGCAAAAAAAAATGAATAACCTTTTAAAATTGCTAAATTATTAACTAAATAATTTGTAGAGAAGTTATACAGAGGTAGGTATCTGAGTTTAATTCATTGATTCGGCAGTCACTTCGTGGTAAAATCTATCCAATTTTTAAAAAACTAGGTGTAGATATGCGAATGACTAAAGCTTTCCTCTATTGTCTTTGTTTCCACTGATAATGAATAATAATAAAAAAAAATAATAATAAGAATCAGGTGTTACCCCTCTTCAACCTTCAACGTCCCAAAGACACAATCTAAAATACAGACTTATCTTCACATACGGTGTTTGAAAATGATGCGGAACGCATCGAAACACGTGTCACGAAAGATTTTAAGAAATAGTGATACGTAAAAATTCAATTAAAAAATGGTATCTGAGTACCTACGAACACATAACTTTTTTTTTGTTGCTAAAAGTCTGTTGGAATACACGAGACGAAATATTAAATTTATAAACTTATGTTTTATTTATGTACCTATACAATACGATATTGTGCAAAATCAGGTATAAGACAAAAAATGAAACGCATGTGTTTTGTTTTATTGTTGTACTGAAAAATATCATCATTTTCAGTATTTTATACAACAATGCAACAATTTGTCGATTGTACTCGCATAAGATGGAACAAATACAAAGTAAAAAATAATATTACGAACATTATGTTGTGTCAGCATTCACTTTGTGGTAAGACGTGATTCAATTGTAAATAAACGTTATTATAAAAAAAATAGCACTAGAGTATTATATACGACTAGTTTCGGAATCTATACATGCTTCCATCCACGAGTTCAAATATAAATTTTATCAATATGTTTTTGAAGAAAGATAAATATTTGTGTTTTTATTGTTTACAAAAAAATACTGAGTATTTCTTTGAACATAAGCGGCTCATTATTATAAATAGGTATCAAATTGTGGTAGCGTGCGTTCGAACCGAGAAACTCTGACTCGAGAGTCCGCGACACTAACCGCGATCTTATTATGCATCTAAAAAAATCGACGTCTCTAGAGACGTGCATTTTATTGGATCAGTGATACAATTTTACCTCACCGACATTGAACTCTTCACCTTTCGGTGGGAACAGGACAGCAGGAGGTCGCATTGCAGATTTTAGTTCTCGGGCATAATCGGGTTACTCCAGACCGGCCCAAAACTCTGCTTCGTGAGGCAGAATGAGAATACTGTGTGGGAAGTCGCGCAAATTCAATTAGGTACGTATTACTATTATAGCTTAACTCCCCACCGAGCAGCGCAGACATGGGATTTTGGTAAACACTTAAAAACAACAAAGGACGAGTTGTGGGTCACTTTAAAATAGGGCCGACATTCTTTTGACCTTTTCCACCCTAAAGGCCAGAATTTCTAGCCCAAATAATTTTTGTTATGTACGAATATCGACGATATGATTTTTTGTAAGAATCGTTACTCATAAAGTTCTATTAGAATTTATTGAAAAATATATTTGATTCATCTTTGGAATGACACACTTGTTCGCTCGAAGTAATTTCAGTAGCAAATTATTCAGTAGTAGATTACATACTAAACTAAAAATGGACAAATTTGGAAAGACAATTAATCAGATTATCATCGATATTTAATGTGACTAATCAATTATTGACCATACGAAGTTTCAATAAAAACAAAAAAAATGAGGATACCAATTTTATTGTAAATTCATTACAAATGAGAATTGAATTTGATAAAATGATGAAAAATATTTGACATGGAAATATTTTCTTGAATTCTGATATCAATAGTGTATAACGGGTTGTAAAAAATACACTGCATAATGTATCATTTTAACCCAGCACCATCACTTAGATATTTATTTTCGTAAGTAGAAAAAGTAAGTAATGTACGGTAATGCCTAATGGCCCAGAGAAGGGCTAGACTTTAAACAAACAATGCTATAAAATATGAGGGAGACATAATAATAAAATATTTACTTCTATTATTTTATCTCAAATACTATTGGGGATAATGGTGTGTCAACCATATTGGTGGATACATTCATCATCTCATTTCAGGTTCAGACTAAATCAATTTAATACGTGCTCTGCGTCCAAACAAAACATGTCAATAATATTTCAGTCCCGAGCACATTTCAAGGTCTGTTCTGATTTACGATAAAAGTCTGAATGTTACAGTGAGATTCCGAAACGGAATAACAAACATAATCTGCTCAGTATCAGCGTACGACGTGATTTTTCAGAACGCGTTTCAAGAGTCGTTAATTTCACAGTGGTTTTAAAGTATGGTGTGCTATTTATTTGGAGCATATTATCAGTAAATATCGAACAAAATGATCGCGTAAGGTGTTGGTGAAATATCTGGCTGAGTAGTAATCACATTAAAATACGTGAATACAAGAAAACATTGACAAAACAGAAAAGATAATTTTTTTAAATATCACAATAACAACAAATACCACGTTATTCGTGATATATTGACACGATAATATTAATATAATTTAAAATTGAGTTATTCTAGTTAAAATATATATGACTTCTTAAATCAATCTTTTAAAGTCGGCACATTGATTATATGGCAGATATTTCTTTCATGTCTTCTTCACCTTTACTTACAAATATCATCTTTTAGACTCTACCTAATACGAGAAAAATAACACAACATAACAATCGGGGTATAGTCCTGTGGTTAGTGTCTGGGTTTGAACCTACTCTACCACAGTTTGATACCAATTTTAAATAACAAGCTGCTTAGACCCACTAAAATAGTATGAAATTGAAATATTTGTGAATATAGTAACAATACTTAGTATTATAAGAAATAATACTTGGACAATTTTTATTATTTTAATTGAAGTAAGTATCCATCGATGAACTGTCCATAAAATATTTTCAAAATGAATAAACGTATGTTTCACGAAAAATCTCAACTTCGTTCAATGTGAACAAAGCTAATAGCGTTTACCTAGCTTATCCTCTTATCTATGTACAAACAACTGTGCATGCGCATATTATTACAATGATAATTTATAACGTAAAATATAATATATAAATACAAGATGGTCATATCTACGTAATGCACACAATTTTTCTATACATTCGGGAACATAATGCATAAAATCCAAATGTAGCAATTAGTACGAGACGTAAAATAACAGTTAGAGATTTGTATTATGTCACAAGATGTTCATCCATATGTTTCATTTCACACGAACATTGTTTAACAGGGTAGAAAAAATAAAATATAAGTATACTGAAAAAAAAAACAAAGAAAATAATGTTTTTTTCCGAATTTTGCGTCTTCCATTGTTTATTTCCGACGAGATGGAGGATTTAAGATACAGGCGTTTTTTCGATGCTGGAAAACCACTTTCGATAGAGGTACGTACTTCTGAAAATAATAGTTTAGTTTGACTAGAGATGCGTGTCGGTCACCCGCTATGCTCACTGAGTTTATTTTTCAGCGGTTCTCTTTGGTCCACCGCGTCAGCACCAACACAAGGAAAACACCACCGACAGATCGTTAGTGGAATATCAACACAAACAAAGTTTGTATACGAGAAGAAAACGTGGGCTTGGACGTTAAACTTAACCAGACAAATGGTCATACATTTCATATCATTATGTCCGTCTTTCTTGGGATAGGAAATCATGCGTAGATCAATGGATATCGAAGAAAGAGCACATTGATGTTAAGAATATTGAAAAACGAATCGTAACAATAAAACCTCATTAATAAGTATTCATTTCATTAATATAAAACTATCAATGTAAACAATTCTGAATTTAAATTTAAAACCATTTTTAATCAGATTGAAAATGAATAATCTATTGTAGATTATGTCAGACATGCAAAAAAACTTAAAAGGAAGAATGGAAAACTAGGAAAAATTAGTGGTACACGTTTTATTGAGGGATGAATTTCCGCCAGTAAAAAGGAAAAAGCAAGTTATTTTTCCAAGAGGTTTAAAAGGTTCAATTGAAAAATATTTTTACATTTTTTTTTAAGAACACATTTTATATGACAATCTGTCACAATATGACGTACCTACATGATTAGAAGTGATATTTTTTTTATTATTTGGCAGACACTCTGTCTGTCGGTGTCAAGTCTTAATTTTTGTTAACAAACAAAATAATAAAAATAAATATTTGATAATAAAAATCAATAGTATAAAAAAGGAGAAAAAAAGAGTTTAAACGCGTTTTTCTTGATCGTTTTAGAAATTATTACCGCAATTCTAGAATTAGAATCAGAAAGAATACTTGGGTGGGGAGTTGAATTCTTGCCTGTATTAAGCTGTTTAGGAAGTTCTCCTTCTCTTTTGTCAGAGGACACTGGAATAAAGTATGGTTCGCATCCCTTATATGTTGTTCAAAGTGATATATTGTAATGTTAAAAGAACCTTACGTAACAAACAATAAAAGCAGTAATATAAAAAAGTACGTAATTTAATTGGAACCAACGAATATGCTCAATTATTCGAAATTTAAGAATAGGAGAAAAAAACAATTAAAGAAGGAAGCGGTAAATAGAAAATTATAGTGAAATGCGAAACGGTACCATTGTCCTTTCTTAAATCAATTCAAGTGGAAAACTTCAGAAAAAATGATATCCGGGAATCAGAAAATCATCAACGGTCATAAATTGATAATGCGCATGTCGATAATGTCAATCCGACCGGTTAATGTCGCGCTTTTGTAAATAGGTACCGTCTCAAGATCGAAACAATTTGTATGTAGACAAAAATAAACTACCAATACGAGTTTTAGTATAAGTTAATCTAAAATTTAAATTTTAAAATCCTTTAAACACAGACATCACATGAAATTGATACTCGTAAAACTATCTATTTTCAGACGACCCTTCGACCTAGAGTATCAAAGATTTATTCAAAGTAAGGCAGATTCTGTTTTCATTTTAACAAATATCAAAAATCCAAACGAAAGGAAAATTCAATCTCAATGGCACGGGAATTTAAACGAATGATTACTTTGTAAAACTGAAAATACAGAAATACATTTGTAAATATAGAAATGAAGAAAAAAAATACGGTGATATTATCATAGAAAATATCAATATTTTGTATGAAATGAACCAAATAAAAACGTGAAACCGAAATACCAAGTATTTTCATTTTTACATTGCATCTAAATATATTTATTATGTTGTAGCAGTTGTAGCAGTAGATAAAATGAAAGCATAATTCTAATTTTCCCTCTTTTGAGATAATATTTCATCAATGACATAGTTTTTTGGATATATTTTTATTATCATCATAATTTTAATTATTATTATTTTCTTCTTTGTAAATAAGGTATTGTACACACCGAATAGTCATACTGCAACATTTCTCAGGTTTTTCAAATTGTTCCATTATTTCGTTGCTGTAGCGTAAGCTTTAAAGACGTTATAAGGATAAAATATTCAAACAATTGGGAAGAAATGATAATAAACCCATTTAAATTCCGTAATTGATTTATGTTTTGTTATTGACACTAGTATAATCAAAGTTCACATGCAACGACATTATATCATTTTCGATCAATTGACAATTTAGTGGAATGACAGCCATTGAAAATAAGAAAACCTATTAATATCAGGCGCCGTGGTCTAGATGAGTAGACCGCGGAACGAGCGTCGGGGGTTCGATTCGAGCCAATTTAATTCAAGGAAGAAACATTTTCAACTGATCTAGATGTTTATATTTTATTTCCCATACCTCTTATCATTCTATCCAACTGAGTGATTTTAATCGGATTAAAAAAATCGGTTAAAACTCATTAAAAATTATAAACATTCGCATACACACGCACATATGGAATATTCGTCTGCCACAAAGTCTAGGCTGTATCATGTTTTAAATATATTCCGTGTAATTTGTATGTGTTCAAATGAAGATTTAAACTAATAAATTGACAAAAAAACGTACACATACTCGTGCGTAGTACAAAGGTTATTACTGAAAATGACGTGATTGAAATTCTCAGAAATTGTCGATCTCGCCTAACGGCGCACAGTGATAATCTGTTGAGAACAATAGTGACCAAACTCCAAAATTGTCGAAAATAAGTTAAGCGCGCTAAAGCATTTGTGAATTGTCTCTCTTTATCGTGCAAGAATTACAAAACACGAGTTCAATTTGTTCTCACTTCAATGCACTTCTCATCTATTGACTGGGAATGGAAATGGATCATCCAGCGAAAGCATCAGTGACCGTAATTAATGTGTTTCAGATAAATTGATAATTACTTATTGAATAGGAAAGTACCTGAAGAAAATGTGTTGCATAAAACTAAAGATATGGCCAAGCAAAATAAAGAACCATGAAAATATACTCCATCACATGATTTCTAGGAGGCTTAAAAGTGACCAAAAGTTATTTATAAAAATATGTAAACCATAAAAAAAACGTTTTCATTAAATTATTTTGTTTCATTCCCATCTTTCTGCAACAAAAACAAAGTATTATTATATTTTTGAAATTGATATATTTTTTTAAGCATATAGGTTTCTAATGAAAAAAAGGAAAACGAAACCCTAATAATACTTTCTAAATAAAATTAAAAAATTACATGTTAAACATAACTTTTAAAAAATTACCTGTATCTCATGGCCATGTGCTTAGTCATGAATAGAAAAGTTTTACAAAATTAATAGATTTATATTATTCACTGACACTTCGTGATGGAATTGCATTTTAATATATTATTAGATTAAAACCAATATTTTTAGCTTTTCCACTTTATTTTTATTTGACCAGCGACCGGGTTTCGTCGTTACCGACATCATCAGACTGGTCTGATGATGTCGGTAACGATGAAACCCGGTCGCTGGTCAAATAAAAATAAAGTGGAAAAGCTAAAAATATTGGTTTTAATCTAATAATACATTTTACAACATTGACTTATATAAAAAAGTTTAAATTAAGAAAATTATTGTGAACGATCAATATATGATGCACAATTGAATTGCATGAAAACGAATTTTTTGGAGTTTGGTCACTACCGTTTTTAGTGGGCGATATCATGTGATGTATGTGGCTACATAATGTGGAACTGGTAGGTACGTACGTAGCTTTGTAATAGTACGGTACACGGGTAGGTACTGTATTTACAGCGCGAGGAAAATGTTATTTTGGCAAACGTTTCCCGGAACAGCAAAACGCAGCTGCGGCAAAACTTTCTGCGTCACAAAGAAATCCTTCTATAGCCGTACTCACACTAAACAGTTGTATATATTAATTAGGTCGCAATGATTGCCAAAACAAAGTAGTAACGGACCGTCATCAAAACAAAGTTATTTGTTTAATCACTTAAATGTCTACGCCGCCGAAAACTCACTAGATTTGCATGTTCAATAATTATTGTACTTTTTTTTTATATAGTCTGAACTAAAAGTACTACTTTTTATTATGCTAACTTACTAACTAACCAACCATCACGCCATTTCCCCGCAAGGGTAGGCAGAGAGAATAGAAAGCCACACCAATCTGTCTTTGCAAACATTCTTCGCCTATTCCACGTTAATGCATCTCCTCATTTATTATGCGTTCATTTATTATGCGATATCGAAAAAAGAGCAATTGCAATATCTTCAAATGTTGTTTTTTTTTATTATTCTAAAATTAAGTACGAAATTATATTCTTCTTCTTCATCAAATCGTTATCCGCACCCAATGGTGCATATCTGCATCATATTGATGCAGTGTTACCTTGATCATTACTCACATGAAGGGAAGGTGATCACTCCTGCGCAGGTCCAGGGACAGGTCCAGGGTAATATTAAACAAATTTTAGAGTGTAAATATGTAAAATCATTAATATTCATTATCATTCCCCCCTGGGAATCGAACTGGGGACCTCCAGCACGGTGGCCAAACACGCTTACCATTTCACCACAGAGGCGGGCAAAAAATATCAAAAACTTTAATCTGCAGAGAGAGTTTAATTATCCATTTTTAATTAATGTTTTACTTAGTAAATACCACTATTTCTTAAAATCTACTGTGACACGTGTTTCGATGCATTCCGCATCATTTTCAAACTGAAAATGATGCGGAATAAATCGAAACATGTGTCACGGTAGATTTTAAGAAATCGTGGTATTTACTAAGTAAAACATTGATTGAAAATGGATAGATTTTACCACAAAGTGACTGCTGAATCAATTAATGAAAGTTTAATTATCATTTAATGCAAGAGTATGGATTTTTCCATGATATATTGAATGACACCATATACCCTTTCTTGCAATAAATAACATTATAAAGTGAGTGGTACACGGTAAGGTGGAAGATAAGAACAAAATAACTTTTTTATAAAATAAAGTTTTTTTGCTAAATTTTATTTCATTTTATCATTAAATTAAGACATTGTTCATTTATCTAAAAATCATAAAATCAACCGAACCAAAGCAGGTAAATAAGCCGTGTCTTTAAATCTGTTAATTTCATTCACGCTTTTGCCAACTAATTAACCTTAGAAACACACCAGAGTTCATTCGCGAGTCGGTAGCTACCAGCTACAATTTCTCTACTGCTTTCGTACCAGCAGATAAGCCTCTGAAAAATGGTTCTATGCGGGTTATTACTTTAAAAAATAAACAACCAAATGAGTTTGTAATTTTCAATTTTCTTCAAATCATAAAAAATATGTCTCGCTGGGAGAGAATATTATTTTTTTTTTATAAAAAAATAATAATTTCAATAAAATGCCGCAAGTACCGCGTAGTAAAATATTAAAATATACTTTAATAAAAATAAATTGCTAGGCTTTTCTTAAATGAGTAACCCCTCAGTAAAGTACGGAAACCAAGTTGCGAAACGGGGACTTAACTGATTTCGTTGGAGCGGAAAATTAAACGGTAACTATGTGGGCTCACCGATTAAAAAAATAATAATGAAAAATTATTTTTAACACGGTGTATATATAGGTCCGCCTTCGTAGTGTAATGGTCAGCGCGCTCGGCTTCCATTCTGGAGGTCCCGGGTTCGATTCCCAGAGGGAGATCTAATAAATATAAATGATTTTTTCAATATTTATTCTTAATTATATTACCCTGGACTGGTACCTGAAGTGGAGGGCTGATCACCTTTCCTTCGTATGTCAACGATCAAGATAACACTGCGTTTATATGATGCAGTGCCCTATGTACCATTGGGGTGCGGATAAGGGTTTGAATGAATATATATATATATATATATATATATATATATATATATATATATATATATATATATATATATATATATATATATATATATATATATATATATATATATATATATATATATATATATATATATATATATATATATATATATATATATATGTATATATATATATATATATATATATATATATATATATATATATATATATATATATATATATATATATATATATATATATATATATATATATATATATATATATATATATATATATATATAAACATACATATATATAATTATTATAAATAATAAAATTTCTGACTGGAAAAAATTGACGGCTCGCTACTGTGTGTCACTGTTAATAATTAAGAAAATAATAAATCTTCTTCTGCACCCAATGGTGCATGGAGTATTGCAACGTATAAACGCAGTGTTATTTTGATCGTGAATTACATGAAGGCAAGGTGATCACTCTTGCGCTTCAGGGACTAGACCAGGGTAATATTAAATAAATATTAAATTGTAAAATCACTAATATTAATATTCAACCCCGCCTCCCTGAGAATCGAACCCGAGACCTACACGGTACGGTAGCTAAACACGCTTAAATTACAACACGGAGGTGGACATTCTTTTACATAAATATATTTATATATAAACATATGATTATGGACATTATTAAATATAAACAAATTATACAAAACCCCTAAAACACGAACATTTACAATACACACGTAATTTTCATGGCGTAAGATCTTTGTAAAATCAAACATTTGTAGAGGTCTATCTTCCAGCAAAAAATAGAGAAAGTTATGCCCATTCTCCTTTAATGGCTGGCGTTTGACAGAACGCCCGCGGCATTAGCATATTAAAACATCACAATGGACGACGGATACTATTCGACGTTGATAAGTTCATATCGAAGTGAAGCGACAGCCGCCAAGCCGCGAAGAAAATCGAGAGCCGTGAAAAGATAATATAGCCGGAAAGGAGGGAAGTATGATTAAGAAAAATTGTACGAGCGGAAAAGGTTCATCTTCGGAAAATGAAGACAATTTGATCGGCTAGAATGGTTCCAGAATTCAACAGACAATTTAGGTTTATTCACTCAGTATGAAACGAAGGAAGTTTCACGTATTTCAAAACGATTGCATGACTTGTCTAATTAGTTGCACAATAAACCAAATTTTCGGTTTGAAAATTCAGAAATTAGTAACGCGACTGGATACCTAATTAACAATAAGAAGTATGTAATGAGTAAAATGTACTTAATTTAATTTCTCGTACCAACAAAATATGTATGTTCGTTATTACGATAGATAGATAGTAAACAATTACATAAAAACCATTTTTTCTTTATTTTAAAAACTAAACACTTGCAAAATATCACTTATTGAGTTTAATTTCATTACACAAGACTATTTTCGAAAACTACAGTTGTTTTCATCGACAGGTGATTACTAATAAATAGAGTGGGGGGGTTAATGGACGGAACTTTTTCTAAGGGCAAAATTCATAGATAATAATGGTGACCTATTTTGGAAAAGCATATTAATGAATAATAATTATTGATTACTCCACCAACCTCTATATATACCGGAATATTTTTTTGCTCGTTAGTTTTAGCCGTCGATCACCTGTCGATGAAAACAACTGTAGTTGTTAAACTAATCGTGTTTAATAAAATAAAACTTAATAAGTGGTTTTATACAAGTGTTTTTAATTTTTAAAATTAATCAACATCAATCAACATTTCATTCCACAAAGTTAATGCTGAATCAATAAAAAAAAAAATTCCGTTTAGTAATTTTATTTATTTGTCGAATATAGGAGATTATTCAAATTACAACAGAATTTATTCCCTTACATTTTTTCATGCTTGTTAGTGTGCAAGAGAAGTCTAGCAGATAAGCGAAATAATCGTATCAGAACCGGACATAGATCTCGTCGTGAATAAAACACTCCGCGCTCTACTTCGTACGCGGATTTCCAACAGAATCTAAGTAGCGGGTAAAGAAGGCTGAGGAACCGCTTCACTGTGGACTATGGAAGTAACAATACTCTAACCGACTACTGCATTATCTTACCAAGAGCGCGAGTACGTACACATTCTACTTTCGGAATCGTATTTACGTAAGTTCTCACAAACCGGATATACAACATACGGAAGTCTGAAACGATAAATTAGCTTACCGCAGTCGGAATTATTAATTTTCATTTAAACGAGTAGCGAAAAAATAATCACCCGAAAAAAAAGTCAGTACCTAGACGTAAGATATGTATACCAAAAATGATATGTTTTTCAAGAAAACTTCCAACTATATCGTGAGAAAATCAATTTCATTTTATGAATTATTTATTTAAAATATTTAAAAAAGGAAATATTTGTGTTTTTATTATTTACACAAATATTTCAATTTCAAATTATTTCTGCGAGCCTAAGCGGCTCATTATTAGAAATAGGTATTAAATTGTGGTGGAGTAGGTTTGAACCTAGAATCTCTGACTCAAGAGTCCGCGACACTAACCACAACCCGACATATTCGGGATGTTTGAATTTCGTAGCGGGTTTTAATAAAATTATAGGAAGAATATTTAGAAAAAAATATTAAGGAAAATTGAGATAAGGTCGAGAAAATTTTCTCCAATAACGAAATTTTTTAGAATCTAAATTGGACCCAAACTACAGTTTTTCTCGTCTTAACCTTCTATTTCGATATCTTAGGTTGACACTCTACGTTTTTTTGAAGTCAAGGGATCTTGCATCCCTTATGACACTGCGACCATATTAGGTCTATTGTGACCTCCCTCAGTATTAAAGCTCACTACCAAGACCTACGTGAGTCATGTAACTCACGACCTGTCTTGGTGGTAGGAGCTTCACCTTCTCGGAGTCCAGTAGAGGTCCTCCAAGGATGTGACTTCGTTTGCGAACGAGTGCGTCACAATTGTAGAGAGACACATTACCATAAAAATAAAAATAAAATTACCATAAAAAAATTGTACAAAAAAATATTGAATAACAATATATAACCCTTAGCAATCCTTAATTTGTAATTTATTACTTTTTATAACTATTTTGTAAATCAATTACTAATTGATAAACAAAAAATAGTTTTACATAAAATATATGGGAACATAGTAGAGTGAGCTATTTTTTTTTTAATTTTATAATATTATTTTGGAATATGTAGGTTATTGTTATGTGTAGGATGTCGAGTCAAACTCGACATAAGAGTGGAAACGGTTAAAAAAAATACCCTTTATTACAGAAGCGTACAACAGTATACGAATTTACTGTGAAACGGTAAGCAAATGATAACAAAGAACTAAATATTACGACTCAATTTCCGATACATATTCACAAAGGGTCACAGAAAATTACGCAGAATAAGGACCGCTTTACGCAATCCGCGTAAACAAACAGAATGACGCTATATCGTGATGAAATTTTCCTCGCCATGTGAACTCGGCTACAATATCGCGGGAAGCGGAGCGGATAAACGTTCGACGAGCGAAAAATTTTCAAAAACTGTCTGATGTAATACACTGTGACTATGCGATGTATGTAAATTCGGGCCTCCATTGTGCGCCGTGATATCATGCTCACATTCACATTACTGCGCGGATCGTAGGGAGATTGAATCGAGGATAAATGGAGCGGCAAAGGTTTGCGAGCAAGACCGGTCGCGGGCACTCCCCTCCGGCGTGTGCCGCAAAAAGAAACAATAACGTGCGCGTGGGTCCTTATCGAAACATTTACAGTAAAGAAAAAAAAAAGTAAAAAAAAATCTCAAAGCTTCAAATTCATTTTTTTGCACATGGTTCATAGGTACTGCTGACAACACGGGATCAATACATAATATTATCATGATCGCAATAAATAAACCATTGCTGATTGCAATGTACCATTGCCGGCACTGTGCATAGTAGTCGATGACGACCCGATTGACCGATTTAATAAAAAATATTTTATTATATATTTTGTCCATTAAAAGCATTGTTAACTTTGTGGTATGGTTATATAACGTCTCTCCTTATCATTCATCGTTCACTTTTTGTAATTCCACTTAAAAACACTAATTCACGACTACCAGGTTTGGAATAACAATTCCATCATCAGGTCAAATGTAATCTGCATTTGACCTGATGATGGAATGGTTATACCAAAACCGTCGGTAGTCATGAAGTAGTGTTTTTAAGTGGTATTACACAAAGTGAAGCATTAATGATACAGAGAGTGTTATAATACTTTATTTTCGCTACATACATTTCTAGGCATATTACCCTCAATTGTCACCTGAAGCGTGAGACTGATCTCCTTACGTTAAAATGAAGACTGTTAATTAAATAAAGTATCATATTTACTAATGGCATGGATAAAGTTATAAGGGAAAGGGAGAGAAAGAAAAATGGTTAAATAATGGAATTTTGAGAAATATAGCCCCGGAAGAATATAATAATAAATTGAACTTCAAGAATCTGATATAATGGCTTTCCGAAAAGGGTGAAAGTTTGAAGGACATATTCAAATTTAAGCATTTCCAAAGTAAAGAACTGCCACCGTATAAATTATTAAAACTTTTAAAACGAAGGGAAATTATCCACGTGACTATGAAATAATTAACTTCCAATTCAGTGAATGTATTAACAACCGAAAACTGACTCAAAATTAATACTTTTTATCATATCTTAATCAACTTAGTCTTGAATATTCATGATCGTAACGGTGAAAAAGATTTACAGAAATAATCAGAAAATTTCCGAGAAATAAACAAAAGTATAACCAATTATCATAAAAAAAGTTGGCAACGAAGAGGTAGGCGAAATTAAATCGCACGGGAAACGATAGAGAAATATGAAATACGCACAAAAAAGAGCAATATACAATAGATAAGGTGTTTCAGGCCTTTCAAGGCGTGAGGAAAATATGAATTCGTATCATATTGAAAGAGAAAGTCCACTTTTATGAATACTGAAAGACTCCCCAAGAGTACCCAAAAATATATTTATTTTATTTTAGAAAAACTGATTCGCGAATCCATTTTAATCGAAATAGCATTAAAAACACAAAGCAAAAACTAAACTCTAAAGCTATAATGCGGACAGATAAACACTTCTCGGGTAAAGCTTGTTTTTTTTTTGCTGAGTAGATTCGTTAAAAAAGGGAACACAATAAAACGTTTTAATATTTGTAAATCGGATAAAAAAAGACCCGAGCGAAACGCATTAGACACTTAGGAAGCGTGATAAAAAATAATGTCTCCATAAATTTGAGGAGAATTGAAAGAAGTCATATTTACAGCAATAAAATATAAAAGTGATTCATCGCGCGAGAAGATTTTCAAGAAAACAGTCTGAGATTTAACATGATTACTTTGAATGCAATAAAACTCCTGTAAATAAAAATAATTGTACTGAAAAAACAACAAAAATATATAAGATTGAAAATAATTACAATTTTAGTAAAGATTTTTACGCCTTTATAGTACAATACTGCTAGCTAATATACGCAGTCTAGGATTCAATTCATTAAATAATAAATAATATGGTTGTCATCATGGGAAGAATGATGAATGTTACATGTGTGTAAAGTGATCAATAAAACAACCTATGACAAGTCTTAAACCCTGTAAATACACAGAATTCCATTTTCTTCTTCATTTATGTTGAGATGTCAAAAAATATAGGTTTCTACAAAAATATTTAACCTTCATATGGTGATTAAAAATGTTAACCCTTAAAAAGCAAAACTGAAGGTTAAAAATGATGATGTGATTTATTTTAATTATAAGATAATATTAAATTTTAGGTGCAGTGCTCTACGCACCATTTAATAAGTGTGGATAAGAGAAGGAAGAAAAAAGAAAATTATCGAGTCGAATAATATAACATGCTTATAAACCAATAATAAAAATTTCCACATCAAGCAAAGTGAAAAAGAGAAGAAAAAAATGATGACATTCAAATGATTGGGCGTTTTAGCTGTCGAAGCGTAACTTCTGAGAATCCTGATTATAGCTACATAAAACTTTTCACCACGTTGCAATATAATATTTAGGAGAACATTAAATCGATAAAGTGGACCACACAAGGCGTTTCGTGCGGTGCCCAACCAAGAGCGTATTAATTCAGTAGACGTCCTACCCTAATAACAAGGGTTGCGTATTTGCGTAACAAGTTTATAAAACCACTTTAGCGGTCCACGAGTGTGGCACAGCCCTGGGGAAGCTTCCGTTTACTGGAGGAAATGTCGATCAATCATTAATTGCCTATGAAAGCTTCACATTTACTTAGGCAGTTTCGGTTCTCATTAATAACAATGAGAGGAAAACGTATGCTGGTACCAACCTATTGAAAGCAGAAATGTGAATTTTTCGAAAATAAAATGCGACAAATTTCACAAAATGTAGTATGAAATTACTTCCTGGAGATAATTGGCGCATTTGCATACACACAAGTATTGTTTTTTTCAAAAATACGGAAATGAATACTATAGATAAAACCCATATAAATGCGCACGTTCAGATTTTGTTTAATCATAAAAGAGGCAAATTTTATTAATTTCCTGAACAAATGTATTCGTATAAAATATCAGGCTAAAAATAAATGACCATCAACATAGTTTATTTATTATTTATTAATTTTTAACAAATCGACTAAAGTTTGGATGTTTCAATTTAGTTTCAAAACAACATGTTGAATGTAGGATATATTTGAAAATAGCAAGAAAACATGAAAATATCGAAAAAAATATTTTTTACATTCGTGACAAGCATTATGATATGAAAAAAATCATGAATATCTCAGGCAATAAAGAAAAGACTTAGCAGCTTATTTAGATCAGTATCTTTGGATTCAAGTCACTAAAAGGATAATGGTCTTGAAAGATAACAAGGGGGGTAATTGTAACTATAATAAGTATGTGTATGTGGATGTGAGTACCGACATTGAATCCATTTAAATACCTTTGGTTAGTTAAAGAATTGCATTAGTGAAATATTATACATGAAAAATATTTTTAATATTTCAAGTTTAAAATAAAATAAAAGTGGTGGACGTTAAAGAAATACATAAGTTATCATTGAAACCAGGCGACGACAGATCACAAACCCTACAAATGCCCGTAGACTTTCGTATTCCATTCCCCTAATTTGTTTGCCTGTGCGAGAAATCAATCAAACACGATACGATTTATAGACACCTAATGTCGAATCACTGCACGTATATAAATTTTTAAAGAATATCAAAATAAAATTATTATATGAAATCGACGGATTGATTTTCGTCGTTCATAATAAATAATAAGAAGTAAAAAAAGAATTCTGGAGCGCTTTAACGTATAATGATAACCTTCCGTACGAATAAACTCCGAAAGCTTTTTGTTCAGGTCGACGGTTTTGCATGCGGACGTAATCCGCTCTAATGTCGGGCGTCGGCGTCGCCCTCTACGGCCAGGGGCGCCTACGCATTTTCCCTTAATTTGGCTACCAAATCGAGATATATTTAAACTACCCACCTTCTGCTTGGTATCTATAGTATTATAGTCGTACACGACATTACACGCTCCTGGGACGACATTTCTTTAGGTTTGCATTACATTCCGATTTTCGATGGAATAATAAAAAAAAATATCTTGATGTACTTCCTTAATTTTAAAATATTATTTATGTATATATGTATATATATATATATATATATATATATATATATATATATATATATATATATATATATATATATATATAATATTATATATATATATATATATATATATATATATATAAATACATATACATATATATATATATATATATATATATATATATATATATATATATATATATATATATATATATATATATATATATATATATATATATATATATATATATATATATATATATATATATATATATATGTATATAATAACGATTATCTCATATTTCAGAAATACTACAACATTTTTCAACCATAAGTACTAGTGATATGTTTAAAAAAAGTGATGTAAATGTATAATCAAAACAATTTACTGAATTTACGGATTATGAAAATGTAAAACTCATTTCATTCGAATTCAAAATTTTATGAAAAAACTATTAAAATCCAGAAAGTACGCGTAATTATTAAAAATAAAGAATTTATGAATATTTTGAAAAACAATACGAAAGCAATCTCTATTCAAATTATTTATTCTTTCGAGAGAGAAAACCGAATATAAATTGTTTTAAAATGCAAGTTTACAAATTTAAATAAGTTGCCAGGCAATATTTTTAGTCAACTTTGCACGAAATATGTAAAGTATAAATTTACATATAAATTGTAAGTAAATTCATAAAAGAACGAATAATACAAATATATATAGTATACGCTTATGGCTGTGTGGGAGAAAATCAACGGTGGACACAGTGATCGCGGACTTCCGTAACTATAGGCGCATGAAGATAAAAGCCATCCCAGGATTAGGACGGCGACAGGAAGCGACAAAACCGGAAGAATTGGAAGACGTTGAGGAAGGCTCACATCCATCAGTGGACAAACTCGGGTAAAAGCATTTTCAAGCTTAACAAAAAGTGAGAAATTTTCTTTGACTTATTATTGCTCACGTACTATTGTTAAATGTATTTTTAGGATGATATTGTTGAAAAAAACTTTCTCGTAATATAAATTATTTTTTTAAAACGTTTTGGCAATGCGCTAAAATGTAAAAACGAACATTAATTATATTTTTACTATGGCTAAATTACTAAAATCTAAAAGTTACAACAATCACTGTAGAAATGCGAATATCCATGTTGAAAATGTAAACTGAATTTCACCGTTTTTTCATGATCAATTAATATTCTTGTTTTTTCGATGCCACACATTTCATTTTATGTTAATTTCCCAAGACCTACGTAATTCTTTCCTATGCTGGTATTACTTTCAAACTAATGAAATGTATGAAACGAGTTAGCCATCGATATGGTTTTGCAATTTTCCCTAGTCCGTTTTGTCAATTTGCTCCTAAGTATTGTATGTAATGTAAAATCAGATTATTTCTACCCATCCCTGTATATTCTAGTAAATTACTTATTTCTATGTGTATGGTGTTTCTATTACATTTATTGTCTGTATGTTCATAGTAGGAAAAATGTAGTGATATTTTATTAAATATATTTTTTATACCATTTATCGTGTTACACGACAGTAATTACTACCGTTACTGGGTGTAAAAAAAAACTCGAGATTGAGAACGTAATATCTTACGTAATATTCAGCCAGGCAACATAGTTTGTTGGCTGAGTAAATATGTACCCAAGACGCGTGTAATGGATGCACGCGAGTGCGATGGGTAAAAAAGATGTTGACAGTAGAGTCACTACCAAGCGAGGCGAGGAGGCACGCTCCGCGACCTCCCCTGGACTGTCTCCTTTCTACCCTCCGCCTCTCCACGATATAGAGTGACAGTGGCGAGCCCAGGCCGGAGGACCAATCAACTCACCTGAAACAACAAGAAAAGCATTGTTAGCACAGCCAACACCTCAAATATTGTAATAGCCGACATGTGTGGCGCGGCTACAGCGTCTTGGAAAATACGCACAGGTAATCGAACGTAAAAGCAACAAAAACACAATAAGTATATTATATTTTACTAAAGACTTCTTATTCAAACATGTGATGTTTGTTATAAAATTGGAAAATATCATCAATATAATCTGTTAAGTGGCAGACCGACTCCATCTGGGTTTACTTTACACATAGAAAGGACGAAATAATTAAGCAATCAATCGAATAACATAGTTTTACTGATTTTTACCGTAATTCGTTAAATACAGAATGTTCATGCGATTTTATGCATATTTTTTTAAAACACCATTTTATTTATATTTTAATGTAATATTTCATTTTTATTTATATTTTACATGGTAAATACAACTTTTGTGTTTGAAAATGATCCGGAATGCATCGAAAAAAGTATCACAATAGATTTTAAGAAATAGTGGTATTAAATAAAATAAAATTGAAATTAATAATGGATAGATATTATTATAAAGTGACAACCGAAGCAATTAATATTTCAATTTCACCGTTCCATTTAATTTTTTGACAAATAATCCATTTGTTTCGCGGAGACAATATTTCATACCATTTATGATTTTTTTCCTGTGAAATATTTGAATTTTTGTAAAGATGATATTTCTAGTATTAATAAGTCCTGAGGAAGGAGATGTTTGTTTCGAAACCAGTCGACATTATAATTAAGTTGTAATATAATAAGATTTGTAGTAATTTTGAACAAAATTATTTGGTAAGGTTGTGTTCAAAATTAATTAAGTATGTACATTTGATTAAAAAAAACATACTGCAAAAAAATTTTGTAAGTTAACAAATATTTATAAATTGTTTCATGAAAATAATGAAAATATTTTTAAAATAAACAACATCCCCGTTTTATCATTTAACCTTTAACAAAGTTAAGAGATGACGTGGTGGATAGTCGCGGGTTAAAATAGATCCTGAATGCAAAAGGTCATGAAAATTCTGGCAGCTATGTTTAATAAGATTTACGGTCGGTCTTGTACAACGGAATCTGTAACTTAATTGTTTGTTCGGCAAAGTGGAAAACCCAGAAGATAAAAGGGAAACTCAAGCGAGAAGGAGCCATGGTAAATTGTGAGAAATAAGGTACAAATTTTATTGCAGATTTACAAAAAAATGTAAGGTCTGGTATAAATATTACAAGAAAAAAGTCAATATGAAAAATTTTACTCGAAAATAATGGAAATTGGATTTTATCAGTAGTAACAAATAGTATTTTGCTTTGCACATATACTCATGGCTCAAACGATTTCAGATTATATTTTTGTTCCCAAATCGGTAGATATCTACAAAATCCAAGTGTAATTTATTCATGAATATCATACATAGCATATGTACGAAGGTACTGCAATTATGAACGTGTATAAAATTTAAGCAGAAACTCCTGAACCCTTTGAAAAACAATTTTACACGAGTAGACACTTATTTTTAAGTGAAAAAAATCTTTTACAAAAATCTTCAAGAACACACACAATGATTGCTAAGTGAAAGATCTCCCTCCCTCATTCTCTCTTCATTTTAACTCTTCGAAAAATAGTAAACATTTTGGAAGAAAAATGTCAATCAACCTGTCATATTAAATATAAATAGACTTACGTTGAGACGCCGAAAATCAAATCAATGGGAAGAGTAGAGACAGACAATTCAACGAACAAATGGTTGCAAAATCCTTTTTTAATGGTTTTAAATCATTGAGTACTGAAAAACAGCATAATTCTTTTTTTTTATTAATCTTAAATTTAAATAATATTTTAAGTGTCTTTATTGGATGAAAATAAAAATTCGAAATAATTATTATGAGGGGGAAATATGGCAAAGATCTCAACAGCTACAGTTCCATTTGTCACTGTCAACTCTTAGAAATGCGATTTTTACAATATTGCATAAGTATATACAACTAACGAAAGTTGAGCAATAGGACGCAATATGGATGTTCAATACTGGGCGGATCGGTCAATGTTATAAGTATAGAAAGTGATCACTTTAGCCAGACAATGCCAGATCATAAGCCCTGTGAATGCCCAGACTTCCATATAACTATACAATTATAATATAATTCGTATAAAAATATGCTTCGTCTCTTCCGAGACTCATACTATATTTTATTTTGTATTAAAATGTGGTGTACCATTTTTTAGTTACTGACGATATTTAATTATTATTTTATTGCGAAGAACATTTCATAATTTTTCCTTCCTGCAAAATCTATTTTTAAACCATACCCTTACCCTTTTACTCCCTTCCTCACACACACACACTCCCACTCTTTTTAATTATTTTTTATCTCTTAATGTTTTAATTAAAAGTTATTATAACATAAATGTGGAATTGTTTAATTGGCTTTATTTTTATGAATGTAACTATTTTTTATTATGTACTTTTTTTAAAGTAAAATTGTACAATTCCCGAACAAATAAAATAAAATAAAATAATAATATTAATATTTAAAGCTTAAAATTAAATTATATATCTACAAGTTAATCCAAGAAAAAAATTATTATTAAAACACAAATAAATTATCTAACCCACAAACATAAACAATAAATAATAAGTGTAAGACCCTCTTCAAGCACAAGAGCTTAGCCTCTTTATTGGAAATAACTGCGCTTTTCATTTTAAGATTGTAAAGTAGAAATGTCCAGAAAATTAATTAAATTATAAAAATAAATTCCTGTAACTTGATTAATTAAAAATTAATTCATAATTTCCAATAATTGGCACACTAAAAAAAAACAGTCCGGGCAACTTTACAATTTGATGTTCAACGCATTCTATAATCACATAAATAGTCGTATTTTCTAACGATCAAAAGTCACAATAATGTAAGTCGCTGTTCAATTTTCTTTATGCAAGACTTTAGAATAAATTGGAAGGAACTAAAGTCGCATAAAGAATAAACGGAAACGAAACGGAATAAGTTGTCGACAATAGTAACCCAAGCAAAATGAGGAAATCATTATCAGCGAACCGCGGTGGCCGCGACTCGCGGATAGGAAAAAGGTTAGATAAGTCTGTTAACTCGTAGGTACCTAATAAAAATACGCGGCAATAACGACCACAGACAATGAGAAAATTGTTTCGTTTATGATTTATGATAAAAGTACATAGTGCGTTGTCACACCTAGACTGGAAGTCGTAAAAACAACTGGGTTTTGGTTGCAAAAGTTGGTAAATATAATAGTTGTTAATTGACGTAAATCTATTTTTAATTAATGTTTTACTTAGTAAATACCACTATTTCTTAAAATCTACTGTGACACGTGTTTCGATGCATTCCGCATCATTTTCAAACTTAAAAATGGATAGATTTTACCACAAAGTGACTGCCAATTCAATTAATGAAATTACGTAAATCTAACCCACACATCCATACGGCTGTCCAAACTAAAAACACAGTAAGGGACATTTTTTTGTAGTACGTTTTTTTGCATTTTTGGACTAAGTAGAATCTACTTAGTCCAAAAATGAAAAAAAAAAAGTACTACAAAAAAATGTCCCTTACTGTGTTATGAGTTTGGACAGCCGCATATATCTAGCATGGAGTTGGTAAAAGAAGGACGAAGTAGACTGAATGTAGTCGAAATACGTTCTCTCAGACTCCTGATCTGGCCACTTTCAAGTGTTTGAAATACTTGATCATGCCAATATTTTCTCGGTCTTCTTCTGCTTCTATTTTTTTTTATTTACTGGCAAAGCACCCGATTTTAGGTGATACCTGACTGCATCTATTATTATTCAAATTTCATATTCGCCTCATAAATTTGCGTTACTGTTCTTTTCATCACTCGTTCGATTGACATGCCCAAGCCATCTCTAAACACCTTTCTTAATTTTATTGATGGAGCTTATCTCTTATCTCACCCATGCATTCCTTCTTAATATCACAAATCCCCTTATAAAAATGTTATATAATTCTTTCCTCACTCATTCAAATTCAGTTAAAAATGTATGTGTCTATTTATGATAATTTTTTTTTATTTTTCAACAACAAAAATATATAAAATCAATATTTAAAGCACTTACATTGTAATTCTCCATTTCATAATTTGAAAAATAACTTCGTTAAAAAAAGTAAGGAGATGTTTATGTTCAATTATTGTCGATGAACAAGAGTCGAAAGGTGAGAAGTGGGCTTGAGGGTGAAATTTTACAATTTATATTTACTGAGTCCGTGACCTACCCACTTGTGACATTATGCGACCTTTAAAAAACTTCGTATGACCTTTTCGAAACTCTTGGGATCCAAGTATCCTAGGTACGAAATAATAATAAAAATATGTAAGGATATATTCAATACAAAAATTTAAGTTTAACCAAACACTTGTTCATATATCTGGATTATCTCCACTTAAAACGTTGTAAATAAAATATCTGATCAAATTATAAGCTACATAAAAAAAATCATGTTTTCAGGCGGGTCTCTAACAAGTGAATATAATCCAGGATTTGGACCTTGCATACAAATAAAGAAGTCTCTGCTTAATAAAAACTTTCCTTAATCCAACATAGATGGCTATGAACTCATGTGTATGTCCGCGTCCGTAGTGTAATGGTCAGCACGCTTGGCTAACATTCTGGAGGTCCCGGGTTCGATTCACAATGGGAGTAACATAAATATAAGTGATTTTTTCACTGTAATATTTATCCAATATTACCCTGAACTGGTACCTGAAGCGCAGGGCTGATCATCTTTCCTTCATGTGTAAACGATCAAGATAACACTGCGTTTATATGACGCAGTGCCCTATGCATCATTGGGGTGTGGATAAGGGTTTTATTATTATTATAACAAACCAACAATCGTATCGTTTCCCCGCAGGGTTAGGTAGAGAGAATAGAACGCCACACCACTCAAGAGATTGATAAATATATTTGAGAGTTCCAAAAATTTGAGTAGTGTGGTTGTCAATCATAGGTAGAATTGGTGAATATTGCAAGTGTGTAAAGTGAATCAGACTTCCATATTCTTCTTCATCTACGTTGAGATGTCAACAATTTACTCCATACATTTAGATGTGGGGAAAGGCGACGAACCGGGACGTTATCCCGGACGATATCTGTCTCTCGAATCTGGTAATCTTTCGTGGGATCAATTCGCTCTAGACACGGTTTGTCGCGCACAATGCCCTGACATAAGGTGGTGGTAGCTGCTAGCGGCAAGGACATCCCACCAGTGTTTCCTTATTCCCTTCATTCGTCCCTTGAAGTTCTCATCTCATCCTATCTAATTTACTTTCCACGCTTCACTTGGCCCACACACACAATCTACCGATGCTACACGACGACCCGGAATGAGATATAATTACCGTTAATTCTGGATAAATCCATCGTAACAAATCATATACAAAACAATGATACATATTTTTTTTACATAAATTCGATACTGCCAGATAAGTGCAATTATTAAACATACTTAAACACTAAACGGTTGAATTTTGGCCAAAAAAAATTGTCGGTGCAAGAAATCGTCACCAAACAACTCGAAACAGGTCTACCCGAACATTGCTCGGGAAGTCAATAAAAACGAATACATAGATATATTTAACACTCTCTGTATCATTCATCGTTCACTTTGTGTAATACCACTTTAATAAACAATTATTCGCCACTACCGGTTTCGGAATAATGATTCCAACATCAGGCATTAAAATAAAATTATTACGGTGTGAAATTTGTACAAAAATAAAAATTATGACAGAGAAAGAAGTTTTAAAGACAAATAAATCGCAATATTTTTAAAAGTCGACTTGAAGTTGAACTCGCAACTGGTCGAGGCAGCATTAGAACATAGCGTAAATTCGACAACTGAGTGTGGTAATTATTAAAAATGAAACACTTGTATTAAACCACTAACTGAGTTTTATTTCACACGACTAGTTTCGAAAACTACAGATATATTTACAACATTTTGAGTGCGTCCAAATAAAATAAAAAGCTCCGTTTATACATCCTCTTCCCCCCCTCATTAACTTTTTATTCCTTAAAAACTAATTAAAATTATTCCTCTATGCGCAGCTGACAAAGAGTCCCCCAGGACTTTATAACCGCTGCGGGTGGACGGTGGGTTTAAAAAAATAACAATAAAAAAAACATGTTCAGTAAATATTTGAAACCCATATTGTATACCAGAAGCATAACAGGATGTCAAAATGAAAAATAAAGATCGACAGAGGTCAGAAGAATGAACAAATATTTATAATACGTCTGGGCTGTGACTTGACGTACGTGCCCATAACTCGGCTTCATAAAATTAATTTCCAACGAATATTTTGGCGTCGGTTCTTACGAATCTTTCCCAAATAAACTGCCGAAAGCGACTGAAATAAATGTTTTAGTGGCGTATTCAAGCCGAAAAATACATCCGTTACGTCGGTCGTGACAATCTCGGCCAGTAATGCCTCATAGTACGCTTTTTTTTATTACGACCCATACACCAGCTTGGCAGTGAGTCACTGGTACGAAATAAAATGCAAATAGCTCTGTAGTGTTTTGTACCTACTGGCTATACAGTCAAGACCAAGGGTGGCCAACCCGCGACCCGCGAAGCAAATCACACAATTTTTCCTTTGGTGTACACAAAACCACTAAAATTCCACCGTGCGTAGTTCGTATAATATCCCATATATGAAGGTCTGCTGATGACAGTCAACAGTCTGCCTTCTCCAGGGGAGTTTTACATGGTTTCCTCACAGCAATGAGCAAATGCTGAGAAGTTCCTGATTGGCCCACACTAGATTATCCTTCTGTTCCCAACATAGATTCAAATAAAACATATTGAATAAGCTAGAAGAAACAAAAATCCATTAAATGATCTATAAACCTTGTACACAATAAGCAAGGTAAATAATAAATGCAATTCCCATCTTAAAAAAAAATATTCCATGTATGGGAGTATTTCACTATCCTGGGAATTTCAAGACCCATAATGGCGTCAAGTAGTAAAGACGTTGGACTAAAGAAGATAAATGTAACAGAAGAATTAAGAAATTCTTAAGACAGATGGACGATTAACAATTTTTTCGTGGAATTTAAAACAAAACCAACAAGCCTGATATGCAATGATTCTGTTTCTATCTTGAAAAAGTATAACATTAAACGGCATTACGAGGCTGAACATGCAAATGTTTATATATGTATATTTATGAATGTATATATATATATATATATATATATATATATATATATATATATATATATATATATATATATATATATATATAAGGTAAGTGGCTATAATACTGACCTAGTTTTTGTCTTAAGCCGGTCCATATTTTTAAAATATTTATTTAATATTAAAACGGCTTGATAATTTTTTAAATTTATTTTTATTTTTTAATGGGATAGTTTTATCCTTACAAAGTTAAAAAAATAATAGTCAAAAGTCAAGTGCATATATTAAAATCCACGCAATAAACAGTTAAAGGCTTTGTATTCAATACTGACCTGTTCGAAATGGATTATTTCATAATACTGACTGCTGTTGCCCCTATTACTGACTATGAGTGAAAAAGACAACTCAATTCATATTTTAATATATTTTACCATATGTAAACTGGAGTAAGATATAAGTATTTGTAATGGAAATAAATGTAAAAGTAAGTACTTATGTGACAATTTATTATTTATGAAAAAAAAACATATTGGTTAAACAAAATGTATTGTTAATGTATTTTTTTAAGCTCACTATAAATAAGTAATTCTGGAATGGAATAATTTCCTCTAGCATTTAGTCACACCGGTTCTGGAATTGTTTTTATGATTCCTTCTGAAGTATACTATATAGTATCCTGTTTTTCTGGCACTTCCAGTTCAGGCATACCACGACCTTGATCAAAGCGGAACCATCCTTTTTGGGATTTATTACAATTCCTAAAAAATTCCCCTTCCTACTTTACAATACAGGACTCATTTTATTTTAATTTTTACGAGGAAGATTTTTTGAAGACCCTTGGTGATTTTCAGTTTTTTTTTCTTCTTTTCTGCCACTTTATCTTCTGGCACACAGAGACTGCTTAACCTTTCCTGTCCAGAGTAAAAAAAAAAACAATCCGCGGGTTCTGAAGGGGGTACTGGCAATACCCCAAGTAAAATGCTAAAAATACAGGTTTTTCACAAATTCGGCTAATGTCAAAATGTTTATCATGCTATTGTTATTCTATTTTTTCCATTTAAATTTGAATTTTCTGCAATAAACCATAATTTTCAAAAAAACATAGTTGTGAAGAAGTTCTCTGCGGAAATGACATTCAATTCCGCCCAATGTTTAAGCATCACTGGACACTAGGCGCTTCGGCCGGAAACGATGCAAGCATGAGGGGGTGAGGAGAGAAAGAGAGAGAGAGAAGCATACTACTCGGTACATACTAGCGGGTTTCTAATTTGTCGTATATTATGGTGAAAAAAAAAACAAAGAATGGTAAAAAAATCAGATAGCGAGAAACAATACAAAAATGACATTACGTTGTATGAACAGTTTGGACTTGGGTTTGGGAATATCTGTCCATCTGTAGCCTGATTTGGAAGTGAACGAATTTTCTTCATTTCTACTGTTGTCTACCATATGTACGGGCTTGACGCTGTTAGAGTCAGATTCATCAAGTTCTTGGATTATATAGTTATCTGAGTCGGCGTCGGAAGCATAATCTTTATTTTCTAACCCTAAATGGAATTCATCATCACTTATATACATACATCAGTGTCCGTATAGCTCAGAAGTTGCTCAATCATATCATCTGTCAATTATTTTCCACTCATTGTTAGGGTAAAGTAAATATTAAAATTATGACAATTTAATTAGTGTAAAAAGGTAGATATTTATAAAATAAATGTGAAAATGCAATTGCACCAAGAAATTTCAGTAGATAATTTAAATTAATAATAATTCTTATTAGAAACGAAAAAAAACACTCTGTATTTGCCAAATAACGCTTGCGTTCGAGAACACGATTCACACGCGTGCAAATTTGGGGATCTACCGCCGATGGTTAAACTGTGGAGATAGATACAGCGCTAGTAAAGAAATTGATATCCCCTTCGGAACGGGACAGTTAAACGCTGTTAGAACATTTAAGATCGTGGGATTTGGAGGTTTACAAGGAGTAACCTCATTTGGGTGTGCAACATTAGAGCATGATGGTAGTGTGCCTGATATGTATATACATATATATATATATATATATATATATATATATATATATATATATATATATATATATATATATATATATATATATATATATATATATATATATATATATATATATATATATATATAAATATATATTTATATTTATATTCTACTAACCCTTATCCGCACCCGATGGTGCACTGCATCTGCACTGATGTTGTATTGACGCAGTGTTATCTCGATAGTTACTTACATGAAGGCAAGGTGATCACTCATGCGAGTATAGTGGAATCAGTTTATGTTTGATAATAAACAAAGTTTTTTTTGTTGATATTATGTTAAAAAAGAAAAAATAAATTGTATTTTAACATAAGAAAAATCACAAAAAGATGGCTCAGAACGAAACTCCTTTTCTGAAATAGTATGTGTTTATAATACTGATCTAGATTCGTTTCTATTACTGACCGCTGAAACTATTTATTATAATTATAAAACCAAGCAAAAATATATAGGTCAGAATTAGGCCCCCATAATCCAAAAACTGTATGCTATCCAAAGCACGCAAGAAATTTACGTATTTAAGAATTTTCACAAATTTATGTAAACTTTAAAAATGCTCTCGTCTTACTCATTACTGACCTATAGGTCAGTAAAGGAAACTAATGAAATTTCGGGTGAATGTAATACTGACAACTTTTATTTTATAAATGTATTGTATTAATCATATGGTTATTTCACAAATACTTTGTTTTTTGTAAATTCAATACACTAAACTAACTAACACATATAAAATATTAGTAAATATCAATCATATAAAAATAATACACCTTTAAAATAAAACTTGAAAGATTAGGCTTGTCTGTTAAGGATTTTCCGTGTGCGCGCGCTACTTGCCAGATGTCCAAACTATAACTGATATTTCAAATATGAAAAATCAAAATATTGACTGTAAAACATTGTCATCACATAACACAAGCATGGCTGCAGTGTTGGTAATATTAAAAATTAGTAATAATTGAACCAGTGTCTTATTATCTGTTGTTTCTTTGAAATAGGTCAGCAATAGGGGCTAGGTCAGTTTTATAGACACTTACCTTATATATATATATATATATATATATATATATATATATATATATATATATATATATATATATATATATATATATATATATATATATATATATATATATATATATATATATATATATATATATATATATATATATATATATATATATATAAAATTCTAAAATCTGGCCCGGCTACTAAAAATGTTGACCACCCTTGGTCTAGACTCTCATACCGTCGTAATGTAACCCCATCTCAGGGCAATGGAGTCGCTCTTAAGGGGTTAGATGTGTCCTTTTTGTATTTATTAAAAATATTTCCATCATATAGAAATAAGTTATACGTACAAAAAGATATTGCTAATTATTGTAACATTATTTACAATATTAGTATGACATTTTTCATGAAGAAAAACATCAATTTATTTTTTTACATTTTTGACATCTCAACATACATCAAGAAGAATTTTGGGCATTTACAGGGCTCACGACTTATCAAAGGCTGGTTTACTGGATCAGTTTACATACGTGCAACATTCACCAATTCTACCCATGATTGACAACCACACTACTCAAATTTTTGGAACTCCTAGACATATTTATCAATCCCGCGACACAGTACAAATAAGTTCACAAATAACAAATAATATATATATATTTATATATATATATATAAATATATATATATATATATATATATATATATATATATATATATATATATATATATATATATATATATATATATATATATATATATATATATATATATATATATATATATATATATATATATATATATATATATATATATATAAATATATATATATATATATTTATATATATATATATATATATATATATATATATATATATATATATATATATATATATATATATATATATATATATATATATATTTATATTTATATATATTAATATATTATGAAAAAATAGCAATAATAAATATTATGAGACTTATCAAAAACAATGTTGTTGAATAAACATGATTATTAAGTGTGGTTTTGATAAATAATCGCAAAAAGGATATTCCTTTTGCGGACGTCTAGATAAGAAACTGCATATAGCAATATTAAAAGTCGTATTATTTTTTTTTTAATTACCTCTTTTTACCGAGGTATATTTTTTTAAAACATCCTCGAATCGTAAAAAAAAAATAAACCTTAAATTGGGTCATTGCTCCGTGTTGAGAACAATTGTATAATTGGCGCAAATTGGTACTTGTGTTATCGTGTACACTCGTATTGCTTGGGGTCAAGATAAACAAAATACGTCGCACCGTTTTATGCCAGTAGCATACTTGCGAAATACGATAGAAAATTAAAAGAATGCAGAATTTTAGTATTCCGCGCTTCAAATATTTCAGCAGGTAAAGAAAGCATTTTTTCTTGTAAGGATACGACGGCTGTCCAAATTTAAAACACAGTAAGGGGCATTTTTTTGTAGTACGTTTTTTTTGCGTTTTTGGACTAAGTAGATTTTACATAGTCCAAAAATGCAAAAAAAATGTACTACAAAAAAATGTCCCTTACTGTGTTTTAAATTTAGACAGCCGACGATACGTTCTACGAAAATCTTGTAGATAAGTAATAAGATAAGCCTTACAAAAGAGGCACACGTTGAATTCAGGTGAATTGAAAATTACTACCCAGTAAAAAAGAAAATACGAAAAAAAATATAATGAATTTACTTAAGGAAAACATAAGGTATCCCATGAAACATTTTGATGCGATAACCACCATTATTATTGTCGATATTTAATATTCTTGTTGTTGTTGTTTTCACAGCAATCAATGTTGGTATACAACATTTTGAGTGCGTCCAAATACTTGTTCACAAAATCTGGATTATCTCCAATTACAGGAGTTATTTTCATATTGTTTTTTGACATCTCATCAAGGATGAAGAAGAAAAAAAATGAAATGAAATGAAAAAAGAAATATGTAAAGTGATCACTTAAACCAGCCTATGACGGTCGTCAGCCCCGTAAATGCCCAGACTTCCATGTTCTTCTTCATCTTTGATGAGATGTCAAAAAAAAATGTTGGTATTATTTTTGATAAAAAATAGCTTGAGAGAAGGGTAAACAAAATAATCTTCTTCCTTTACTTCGAACACACTGTGAATATTTATTTTTTCAGTTATTAACTAAGCAGTCACTTTGTGGTTACATTTATCCATTTTAAAATTAAATTTAAATTTCAATCGTTTAATACAACTTTTTCTACATGTCATGTTTTTGTGACATGTGTGTGAAGGTAAATAAAAATTTTGGAGTTGGTGCGTTGAATGATGAAGAGGGTATAGGAGCTGTTTCTTATTTTTCATCAGTGGTAACATGAACAATAGCGGTGAAGCCTTAGTCATTGATATATTGTTGAATATAATGAAACTGAAGTACTCGACGTACACTGGAAGTATAGAGATTCAACGATGTCGCAATCTTTCAACATGTTTACGTAATACAGAAAATTAAAAAAGCTATCCTCCCGATCAGTAATTTCAAAGTGGTTGAGTCACCAAATAAAATAGAAAAGTAACGGTGAGGAGTGTTTGAAGTGTCAAGATATACAATTCTCCGCACACACACGCAGGAGAGCCATCCATCATCAAGGCGCCGCCCATCGGGACGTATGACCTCATGATGTATGCCAGTGGAACAATGGTGAAGTCATACTCCTCAATCACTGCCGAATTCTCGGTGCGTAGTCGATAATTTGCCAAAATTAATAACTGTCATTGATCTTCGATGAAAAATTGCAAACGAAATTATTCGTTTTTCCAGCACATGCTTTCTAAAAATACATTATTTTTCAATCATACTAATATGAGAGTTTTTGCTTAAAAAGCTTCTTTTCATTTCACCAATAGATGTCTCTAGTGAAGTTCTAGTGATTCAAGAACAAGGTTTATAAATTGGTTCATATATATAGAACTTCCAAGAATTTGAGTAGTGTGGTTGTCAATAATGGGTAGAATTGGTGAATGTTGCACGTGTGTAAAGTGATCACTTAAACCAGCCTATGACGGTCGTCAGCCTCGTAAATGCCCGGACTTCCATATTCTTCTTCATCTTTGATGAGATGTCAAAAAATAATACGTTATTTAAATTTCATTTGATTTGTTTTTTATTTAAACTTTATTAAGTAATTACCACTATTTCATAAATCTATTGTGACACGTGTTTCGATGCATTCCGCATTGTTTTCAAACAATACGGTTTTTGAAAATTATGCGGAATGCATTGAAACACGTGTCATAATGAATTTCAAGAAACAGTGGTATTTACCATATGAAACTTTGATTAAAAATTGATTGATTTTGCCATAAAGTGAATGCTGAATATTTTAATGTATTTTATTTATCAAACTTCTCATCCAGAATTAATATGCATTGAGGAGCATTACTGCTAAGAAGCAATATCTTCCAAGTAACCAAAAAATAGACTAGTGATGCATGTTGAGGTTTGTATCATATACAATTATCTGAAGTTAGAGGTTTTTCATAAATGAGTACGAAAGCAAATACAAATTATAAGTTAGTTTTACATTTTTGACATCGCAACATAGATGAAGAAGAATATAGAAGTCTCGGTTTTGACAGGCTATTTCTGGGCATTTCTTGGCATTTAACTAGTCTATGACAGGTCATAAGCCCTGTGAATACCAAGCCTTCTGTATTCTTCTTCATCTATGCAAAAATGTAAAAATGTAGAAATAACTCCTGATTGAACAAACCCAGATTGTGAACAAGTGTTACAATATGATAATGTCTATTTGCTAAATGCAAGCAATTAAATTTAAGAAAAACATATTTTATGACTAGTGCGATTTATAAGTAAGAAAATTTCTGTCCCGTTAAGATTACAATACTTCCCTCCCATCCGTTCGTACAAGAATAAGAGGCAAGTTACAATAATACGCTCTCGACGATGAGGCAGAATGGTTTATTAAATTTATCTTCGTAAATACATTTCACTGAAGCGCTCTTCAGTCACTTCAGCCCAAGGACGGGATATCCGCGAGCGGTGAACTTTTCTCGAATCTCGAGCTTTACTTGTTCAAGGCAGAGAGAGGTTGGTTCACGAGTACATACATATAGAGTAACTAATACAAAAATGGTCCGGATTTTGGGCATCGTACAAATTTATTTTCTTTTGACCCGTATCCGCACCAAATGGTGCAAAGGGAACCGCATAAGATCGGCGATCTTTAAGAAGTTAACTTGATCGTTATTGATATGAAGTCAAGGTGGCAAGTTTCGCACTTTAATGCATCCAATATAAACAAGATAAAAAAAGGACTTTACACATTTCTTTTTCTTCTTCTTCAAACCCTCATCCGCACCCGATGGTGCATAGGGCACTCTCTAAAGTAAACGCAGTGTTATCTTGATCGTTAACACATGAAGAAAAGGTGGTCAGCCTTCCGCTTCAGGTACCAGTCCAGGGCAATATTGAATGAATATTAGAGTGACCCGGTACCTCCAGTACGGTAGCCGAGCTTCCTGATCATCACACTACGGAGCCGGTACACATTTATGTATCGTTAATTTTTAACACTTATACAAGTTGAGAAATATAGATTTCGGCTTTAAAAACACGGGAAACTTTTACCATACTAAAATAAAACATTTTTTTTTTCAAATACCAACTAAAATAAAATTACCATTATTTCACAAACTATTACAACTGAAGGGTAGTAACAGCCAGGGTATTTCGTTTGATCTAATATGACTAGCATCTGCTTCCATAGTGTATTGGATAGCACATTTAGCTATTATGTTGGAGTCACGGGTTCGATTTCCAAAGGAGTCAAAATATATAATAATACCCTTATCCGCACCCCAATGGTGCATAGGGCACTGCGTCATATAAACGCAATGTTATGTTGATCGTTTACACATGAAGGAAAGGTGATCAGCCCTCCGCTTCAGATACCAGTCCAGGGTAATATTGAATAAATATGGCAGTGAAAAAATCACTTATATTTATTTTACCCCCTTGGGAATCGAACCCAGGACCTTCAGAAAGGTAGCCAAGCGTGCTTATCATTACACTACGGAGGCGGACAACTGTTTTTTTTATAAAACTGTTTTTTTTCACTCTAATATTTATGTGATATTACTCCTCATTAGTATACTAATCGTATACTAATAACAAATAATATAGTCACAAGTAATTAATCCAAGTCTCGCGCTTTACCAAAAGTAAGCAAATAGAACGCTTATAACCGTCTCCCGCTCTCTAACAACAGTATGTAAAAGACGCTTTTAAGCGTTTTCCGCAAACAATTTATAATTATTTATGAAGTACGTTTAAATAAAAAAAATGTTTTTTGCTGTGTCCTATGCGTTTTGAGGCAAAGTATTTATTTCAATTTGATTGTGATATTGAAAAATATTCGTGAGAAAATTATGCGTAAGATGCCCGAAATCCGGACCATTGGGTGATCCGCATTCTACGCGCTGAGGTTAGCGGTGTCAGCATATCTTCATTATTCGACCCCAAGAAGCGAAGGTGACTTACAATTTATTACTTGCAGAATGTCTATAAATAACAAAAAAATATTAATCAGATAAAAGCAACTTCGATCGAAGATTCGATCAAAGAAGAAGCTTATTATTAGTGAAGATAAATTTCAGTAAACAGTTAAAATTTAAATAGATCATCTTCGCATCGATTTCATTAAATAACCAACGATCAAACCCGACTCACGTTTTTTAAATTGATTTATTATTTAAAGGAATAATCCGCAAAGCCCTACTTTAAGAGACTTGTCTGCAGGGAGGATAGGCAACGTAAAAGTGAAAAATACATCACAAACACCCAGACCAATTTAAAATAAATATTTCTTAAATATATTTTGCACTTGGCGGGAATCGAACCCGCGGCGCCAGTTTCGCAATTGAGCGTCTACCCAACTACGTCACGGCGTCTGTACAACGAGATTTAACCTAAATAATGTTAAGATTTGTAAGTACCTTTGGAATCATAAATAATGCGATTATGGTTCCTGAAATTGTTCATCAGCACAAAAAAATATACAGTCTAAAAGTTTGAAGGAAATGAATACACAAATAATAAAAACCAATGATTATCCATAAAAAAACCATGGAAAAAATCATACATTTAAATTGATTGATTAATTAGTAAGTAAACTGCAATGTCTCTCGATAACTTTAAATTTGTAAAGCTTTAAAAAATCCACAAGAAAAAAATATATAAAACAGTTTACATAGACTGTGAAAATAAGATTTACATAATAGGAAAAAAGTGTATTAAGTAGATATAAATTGTTTAGAAGACGATTATCGTCACAAAGGCTATCAGGCCTTTCCGACTTTTCTTATACATTTATCCACTCAAGGGTCCACATTAATCTAGATTTTGCAAAATTCGAGACGGGCCTTGCCCTCCCGGTTCTGTCATAATGTTTTATGACTAGATATATATTTAATGAATAATTATAAAATTAAAAGATTAGACAAAAGTAGGGGATTAATTTAGAAAAGGGATGAGATACTCAACGTTAAAAGATTTTTTCACAAAATAATGAAAAGTTTTTTATTATTTTTTTTTTCGTATGATATAGGTTTTTTTACTTTAAATTAAACGTTTTATAAAACTAATCGGACGTTATCTTGTATTTTACAAAAAAGCTGTACTCATGATTCATGATGAAGATGTATTAAAAATACTGTCTGAAAACTTCAGTACACATCGCGGACACTTTATAAAATATATTAATATATTTATTATTATGAATATATGTATTATTAAAAAATCTTTTTTACAAAATAAAATAAAATGTCCAATTTGATTTTTCGAAATAGGCCATTTTTTCATTCGGTTTGTAAAACGTCAAATTTGAAGTGAAAAACCTGAATTGTTTATGATAATAAGTTATTTTATGACATATCCTATGACACGAAACTACGACGTATAAAACTGAACAATGCTAGGAAGAATATCCCTGAATGATTGATATTAATGCACGCTCGAATCCTATTATTATTCATTTCACATATTGACAACGTTGATTGATCCGGATCATATATGCTCTACATCGTAGAATACCGAGAGAAAACTTATTTGTGGGGTTCAATGACATAACCTATATTTTTATAAAAATAAAAAAATTATACACATCGCTCACTCCTTTCAAGAACGTCATAAATGAAAAAACTTGATTTTTCAGGAGAACGTTTTTAAAGTTTAAAAATATAACACAATGTATTAAAAATAAATATCAAGCCACTTATTGAACTTTTTACTGTGCAACAGATCTTTTTAAGTAAAACCTGAAGATTTTTTCTCCATTTGAAAAATATTTAGTTTATTTAAAAAATAATTATACAACACCTTTTCTTAAAAATGCAAAAGCAACATTTTCGGCCCTGTAGCGGGTAAATATTAAGATAAAAATATGCCTCTTTTGCTGGGAAATAGTTTATTTTCTGGGCATTCCGAAAACATGCACAACTGAAAATTTACGAATTTTGATTTATGACATTCTTGAAAGGAGTGACCGACATACTGAACCGGGACTGCAAGCATATTTTACTTTTTACTACTAAAACTAGCGTTTTGGCAGTCGTGTATTGTTTTAACAAATCAAGTTTTTTTAGGTGTCTTAACTTGATATGATCCATGTATCATTCTTCCCTTTTTTATATTATTTTTTTGACATCTCATCAAAAATGAAGAAGAATATGGAAGTCTGGGCATTTATGGGGCTGACGACCGTCATAATGTCACCGTCACGCTGATGATCACTTTACACACGTGTAACATTCACCAATTCTACCCATTATCGACAACCACACTACTCAAATTCTTGGAAGTTCTATATATCGCTCACTCCTTTCAAGAACGTCATAAATCAAAAAACATGATTTTTCAGGAGAGCGTTTTTAAAGTTTAAAAATATAACACAATGTATTAAAAATAAATGTCAAGTCACTTATTGAACTTTTTACTGCGCAACAGATCTTTTTATGTAAAACCTGAAGGTTTTTTCTCCATTTGAAAAATATTTATTATATTTAAAAAAATTATAAAACAATACCTTTTCTTCAAAATGCAAAAACAACACTTTCTGCCCTGTAGCGGGTAAATATTAAGTTAAAAATATGCCTCTTTTGCTGGTATATAGTACATTTTCTGGGCATTCTGAAAACATGCACAACTGAAAATTGTCAATTTTTGATTTATGACGTTCTTGAAAGGAGTGAGCGATATATGAACCAATTTTGAAACGTTGTTCTTGAATCACTTTCCTTTTTAATAAAAGAAAATGGAAGTCTGAGCATCCCAGCGCTTACGCCCTGGCATTTACACACGTGTAACGTTCACCACTCTGCCCATTATTGAACATCCAAATTGCATTAATTCTTTAAACCTGTATCTATCCAATGGTCTTAAAATTTTAGTTCGATAACCATATAAATAAAATAATTAGGTGAATGTATACATGTAATACAGGTGTAGATGTGTATTATTATCATTATATCATACTCGTGCCATAAAAACGGTAGCCAATAGATGAAAATCTCAACAAATGCTAATGAGTAATCACACGCACACATCGTACCAATAAACAAACGTTCGCTCGTATCTCATGTTCGGCCACTACTCTCCGTCCTGATTGGTCACCCGTGCTCATTCAATAGAAAATGTGAAATGTTGATATCATACATTTACGTTTAGCGTTTGTCGTGCCTGTCATTGTCCATTGTGTGGCGCATGACCAAAAACGTACACCGTATTATGGCTGAAAATATTGACGCCCTGGCCAATGATGAATACAGACAAACGAATAAAATGTCACTGCACTACGCGACTTTCACCATTATAGTATGGGTTATAAAATGTTAATTAACAATAAAAAAACAAAACTTAAGGTCGAAATTGAAATTTCGGATGGTAAAATATGTACCACGATTAAGACGTCTTTTAATAAAACACAGCATTCACTATATTTTACGTTATATATTTTTAAACAGATAAAAAAATTCCCACGAACTCTTTTTTCTTTCAATAATGCGACTCTTCATTCTTCTTCAAACCCTTATTCGTACCCCAGTGGTGCATAGGGCACTGAATCATATAAACGCAGTGTTATCTTGATCGTTAACACATGAAGGAAAGGTGATTAGCCCTCCGCTTCGGGTGCCAGGCGAGGATGATATTGAATAAATATTAGAGTGAAAAAATCACTTATATTTATTTGACCTCCCCTAGGAATCGAACCCGGGACCTCCAGAACGGTAGCCGAGCGTGCTGATTACACTCCGGAGGGGGACAAAATAATAAATAAAATTAAAAGTGAACTTATGAATACCTTTAAAATGGAAATAAGTTCATTACAAAAATAACTTGTCAAAAATGCTAATATGGCCCCAATAAGCTCACGGTGTAAGTCTCGACGTTTAAAGGCTCTACATATTGTAATTTACTACAATGTTCGCCTGCCACTGTGGAGTAATGGATGTTCTCATTTGCGGCGCAAAGTACATACTTGAATATTACCCTTTTAGCGAGTAAAAAGTATGCGCTTCAAAGAAGGGAATCATTATGAGAATGATCACGGAACTTTTGCAAAACACGGGATTAAAATATAACGACGCAAAGTCTTTTACAATACAGCGCGAAATAAAAGGAAAAACGATTTAAAATAGCACTATATGAATAGAATAAGGACACTCATTGTTAGAACATTTTTCATGTACGTATGTGCAAGAATGTACATATTTATCATTCAAAAAGCTGTAATTTATTATTATTTATTTTCAAACTAGATATCCTTGAATAACGATGCGAGTACATCACACTTACGAGTAAAAACTATTTGTCATCTTAGTTTGAATTACATATTTCATTTAAATTACTACAACGATAAAGTAAGACATGTTGTCAGTCATATTATCATCGATAAAAAGTACACTCAAATGTCAATGCATTTTTCATTGTACATAAAGAAAACTTTTGCTGTAAAAACATCCCAAAGGGGGCCCGAATAAACCTAATACAAAATATTCTACATCTTTGTGCAGTATGTTATTTTATTTAAACGATAAATTGTGTTACGTTGGACTAATAAATATAGTGAAATAACATCTTGAATAAAATTCAGCAATTTCAAAGAAATTTTTTCATTCTAAATTATAATATAAACTAGTTTTTAACATAAACAAGTTTTTTCTAAATTATCATTGTAGTATAACTAACGTTAAGGTATCCAGAAAAAAAGTATAAAAATATGTAGTATACAATATTGATATTATTTATTAAATCAGACATTGTATTATTCACCCTACGGATGATATGTCAATATTGTAGGTGTCTCAACTTGATATGAAAAATCCATCGTTCTTTTTATACGATAGAAGTCTGAGTATCCCAGGGCTTATGACCTGAGATTTTGCTAGCTTAAGTGATCACTATATACCTATGATATAAAATAACTTTTTTTGTTTTGCAATTCCAGCTATAAAAAAAGTTCAGATAGTTGAGAAGGGGATCGGAAATAAGGAAACCCTTCTACAGTGACCTATTTATTACGTTAGTGCATTTTCAGTCGAAAGGGTTGACATTTGAACAGGATCTCTCTCACTTAAGTTTAAGTGAGAGAGATTTAAGGTTGTACAATGTGAACGTTCAAGTGATCCTTGATTCTCGGGTAAAGGAAGGTTTAGATTGGCAGTCTGGAGGAAGATTTGGGATGTAGAGGTAAACACAAGGAAGATGCTGGGAAAACAATTGCAACATAGACATAACCTTAATTTATTACACGTATATGTCCATTAGACTACAATGTTTTTATATATCAAGTATGATTTAGCAGTTACGTTTTGATGACAAGAAAAACAATTGTTTTATTATTTCAACTGTCACCACAAATTAAACCCGAAAATTAAAAAGCGTACGGCTATATAATTTTCAGAAGACAACAAAAACACAAAATTATCATAGTTTTTAAAAGGAAAATGATTATTATGCTTTTCGGATAGGAGTCATATAAAAAGGTATGTTTTATGTAAAAATAAAATTGGCTGAAATGTATAATAGTACATTATGATAATAATTTCTAATATATGTATATTTTGTTGTTGTTGTAAACTGTTCAGCTTCCGGGATTTATATAATTTGAAAAATGATATTATTATGATAAAAGTATTAACTATGGTTGAGCAATGGCATTAAAATTTCGAGCCGTTTGTAATTTTTTTACTATATATTTTTGAATTTTACAACACATATACAGATGTTACTAATACAACTACACAAACATAATAAATTAAAAATTAAATGGAATCAAATTCAATAAATAATCGTCAGCGTATTATCCTTATGAAAAGTTTAGGAACTAAAAAAATTAGTGGGTTTGCGGGAGTCTGGATTTACAGATCTTTGGCTATTCAATCATTAGCTAGATCTATTAAAATTTTAGGAATAAATGTATATAAATAGAAATAGAAATAAATGTAAATAGAAATAAATGTAAGCGCACAAAAATATATTTTACACACTATCGGCAATCTGTTTCAGTAGCTCTACAAATTCAGCTTCCTGAAATAATTGGTTGGAGCAAAAATAAATGCTTTATTTTATTTTATAAATTATACGAGCATTATGGTGACTAAGCGGAATAACAATCGAGTCCAAGTTGCGTACAGTAATTGTTTTATTCAAGAATTGTTTCCTCATTTCAGAGAATAAAGAACCTTATTATAAAACTAACATTTTGTGACGAGAAACAAAGATCACTTTGTCTTTTAAATATTCCGTTATTTTAAATAATAGATTTACTGGCATTGCTACACGTGTTTCTGAATATTTTGAGTACGAATTTAAAGCTTACAAAAAAGTAGCGTATGATTTAGGTTCAAGGAACAAACAAAAGAAAACTATTTCTAAAATACTAAATATAATATTGAAACCCGTAATGTTTTAGAGGTTTTTTAAGTCGCGGCGGTAGATAAATTCGGTTATATTATAGTGAAACAGAACGTAGAAAATATCGATATAATAAGGAAAATAATAAAGAAAATGGCCGTTCGGAGTTTACACTTTACAAAAAAAGGTTAAATATTTGTGTGCTAAAAATATTTGGTTGGTAAATTTGATTGCGTATCTACTTAAAATCTTGCGATTTCTCCATGTTCGTCATTTGACGCTAAAAAATTCTGAATTGAAGCGGTTTTTAAAATCATATTTTTTTCTTAATGTCACATATATCGTGCATTTTTTTAGTATTATTTCAGCAAAATAAAGAATTTTGCTTAGATCATGTTTATATATATATATATATATATATATATATATATATATATATATATATATATATATATATATATATATATATATATATATATATATATATATATATATATATATATATATATATATATATATATATATATATATATATATATATATATATATATATATATATATATATATATATATATATATATATATATATATATATATATATATATATATATATATATATATATATATATATATATATATATATATATTTATATATATATATATATATATATATATATATATATATATATATAATCCAGCAAACTGTCGTAAATTTCATTGATTGATTCCATAGTCATTTTGTAGTAATACATATCGATTTTTAATTCATGTTTTACTTAAATACCACTATTTGTTAAAATCTATTGTGACACGCGTTTCGATGCATTCCGCATCATACGGTGGTTAAAAAAATATGCGGAATGCATCCAAAGACGTGTCACAATAGATTTTAAGAAATAGTAGTATTTACTAAATAACATTGAATTTCAAACGTTGCAAATTCATTTCATCAAGTAATCAAAGAATTACTAATGAATAAAGCACAAATCAACACATAACTAAATAATATATTTAGGCATTAAGTACTTATTTAAAAACCGAGAATTTAAAAATGTATCCACCCTAAAAAGGGTTATCTTTTTCTAAAATGAAGGACTTATAAATATAGTTGCCTAACGTACAAATTGAACAATAAAACGTTAAGTGCTACAAATAAAATGAACAACTTAACGTTGGAGCATTTTGCGGGAAAACATATAAACGGATGTTATGATTTGAGAAATTAGTAAAACCGCTTCTTGCGTTTTTAGGAGTGTTTTTTTTTGTATGCCAATAAGTAAGACCTTGTTCCTATTCAAATAATTTCGATATAACTACGTCAAATCTACGACAAATATAACATTAATTTAAATAAAAATCTCCGTATAAAAAAGGCAAAAAATATCAACTTTGGACTCCACTGTTTTTCAACAAAAACGGTGCTGAATATAATGTACAATTCACATTTCCTATTTGCATAACAAAACGTGCAAAAATAAAACTAACGTTTTTAATGCTTACCACGCCATCTAGCGATAAATGCCAGAAATAAAAACGGTAATAGCGAACGAGCCACGAGACTAATCAAATGAAATGGCAAAGTGTGGATTGTACTAGTTTATACAGCCTTGCTCAATTTATAGCCAGCGTCATTGACCAAATTTCCGATACATTTTATGAAAAATGTATAAACCGTGCTGCAATTTCGAAATGCCAAAGATTCATAAAAGAGAAAATGAATTTAAAATACAAAATATTACAGTCACAAAAAAATATAATTCGTACTCTCAGACGAAGGTGCGGCAAGGCGTTGTATGATAGACGTTCGAATGGTAATATAAGGAAAGAATGCAGGGCTCAAATATCACAAAATTAAGAATTATTATCGATATAATTATGAAAATCGTTAAAATTAAGAAATGTGTGTTGGCTTAGTTTGGGCATGTGAATCGATTGAGTGAAGAAAGGATAGTAAAACAAATTTATGAGGAGGATGTGGTTGGTAATAGAAGCAGAGGAAGATTGAGGAAAACTTGGCGTGATCAAGTGTATCAAATACTTAAAAGTGGTCAGGTCAGGAGTCGGAAAAATCGGCGTGCATGTATGAGAAGACGTATGAATGTGGAAGACGCGAAGTTATGTGCAAAGAAAGATTGGTGTGGCGTTCTATTATCTCTGCCTACCCCTGCGAGGAAGCGGCGTGATGGTTATTTAGTTAGTTATCAAACAACCTAACACCTCAATAGATCATTCGTATACAAATATAAATATGTATTCGAAATGCCTATAATATTTATTCTCAATTTCACTTATCATAAAATTCTTCAAACCTTTATCCGCAACCCAATAGGGTGCATCAAATAAACGCAGTGTTATCTTGATCGCTAACACATAAAGGAAAGGTGATCAGCCCTCCGTTCAGGTACCAGTCCAGGATAATATTAAATAAATATTAGAGTGAAAATGGTAGCCGAGAGTAATAAATATAAGTGATTTTTTTCACTGAAATATTTATTCAATATTACCCTGGACTGGTACCTGAAGCGGAGGGCTGATCACCTTTCCTTCGTCTGTAAAACGATCAAGATAACACTGCGTTTATGTGATGCAGTGCCCTATGCACCATTGGGGTGCGGATAAGGGTTTTATTATTTTATTATTATTAAAGTGAAAAAATCACTTATAATTATTTAACCCCCCCCCCTAGGAATCGAACCCGGGACCTCCAGAACAATAGGCGAGCGTGCTGACCACTACGGAGGCGGACAAATACATAAAATAAAATCATAAAATTTCTGTTTAAAAATGCCTCTGTTATTCAATATCCTTAAATAACTGGAAATCACGTCCTTTGAAGGAAAAATATTTATACATAAGTTGTATCAAGAGTATGGTGAATATATTATTCAATGAAGCCGAGCCCATTTCGCTGCGTATAGAGGTTCGACTTTTCTGAATCCTGAAGGGTATGTAGTAAGAATACATTAGTTAGTAGGCAACTCAGGAAACATCGAACACCCAAAGGCAGGATGTAATAACGAAATTAGTTATTTTAATTTCCAATACCAGAGCGTGCAAAATTTGACGAGTAGCAAAATACGAAAAAAAAAATTATAACTTAAAAATGAGATCGAAACAATAACTTAAAATCACGTCGATATGGGATGACACCTTAAACACGACAGTAATACATTATTAATTTAAGTTTTACTAAGTAAATACCACTATTTCTTAAAATCTACTGTGACACGAGTTTCGATGCATTCCGCATCATTTTCAAACAGATAAAAAATGGGTAAATTTAACCACAAAGTGAGTGCCGAATCAATGAATGAAAGTAATACATTACCTAAAAAGGTTTTTTTTTAAAATAGTTTTCAGCAATAAAATGTTTAAGGCAGATTAGTATTTTACAAATTAGTATTTTATAACTCCAACAAGAGAAGAAATCTCGAGCTATAGAATCAAGGTTGTGGATCATAATATGTATGTATATCCAAGAAATGATACAGATGAGAATAACGAACGGCGTAAGAGGCTAAAAAATTATCCTGAATTCGTAAAACAAGAAAAAAGACCAGAAATAAAAATGCAGAAAACATATTTCCTATGATTAAGGACAGATTTTTTTAGACAGTACAAGGTTTTTTTTTTAATTAAAGAAAAGTAAAGTTTTACTTATCACCTGTAGATAAAAATATCTGTTATTTTTCGGAACTAGTCGTGTGCAATAAAATAAAACTCATTACGTGCTATCATACAACATGTCATTCCACAAAGTTTAAGCCGAAAAAAGTTTAAGCATAAATAATATGATTAACAGATTGGAAATAAACTAAATAATTATTTATTATTAGAAAAATAAGTTTATTTTTTAACTTAAAATATTAATTATTAAGTAATCTATATGAATGTAATTTCTAGGCGAGTATCTTTGAGGAGATTGAGGCGAAGATTATTTTCTAAGAGTCGCGTTCTATTCTCACTCTCGTGGTGGTTAGTTAGTTGATTTATTTTGCACTAGAAGATCATTCCCACGTCATCTTACAGTATTATTTTATTAATAAATTATTAACAAAACACGATAATCTAATCGTTTAAAATGATTTCCGAAAATAACACATATATTAACATTACGTTCATATTTATTTAAATGCAAATTATTACATATATTATTTTAAGAAATTCTTCCTTTTATTTCTCCAAATAATATATTACAATGATCCACAAAGTTAGTGCTTTAAATATTAAAATGCAAATTATTACATTTTTTTACATGTTTTCTCATGAGAAATAAATACATCTAATAAAAAAAGAATACATTTCAATGTTACCAAACATATAGTTTTATTATTTTAGATACGTGTATCTTTTACTTATTCAGAAATAGCGCACGCAAACAAAATAAAATGTCACGTAATGAAAATCAAAAACGTATAGGCACAGTAAATTCAGATAATAAAGTGTGTACCTGTCTAGACCTTACACAACCGAGCGGTGATGTTTATAGAATCGCATAAAACACCCTATCCCCGAACGGGGAAGTCATTCAGAGGAAACCCACCCCACTCGAATGTGTCGAGTGTAATTTTCACCCCAGTGGAAGGACTCGCCTTTACAATGGTTGACCCAGTGGCACGGATTCAGAGGGGAGGGAAACGGGGTAAATCGGGTGACTGGGCCACTCCGGCCAACATACCTATTTTACGTCCGACTCAATTGGAAACAATGTTATATTCAAGACGTGGACCGAATTAATGCACCTTGCCTGAGGTAAGCATAATGTATACACATGGATATTACCGAATTTAGAACGGGGATGGCCCCTAAGATTTAATTAACAACGTAATTTAGTATATTTTGAATATTGAAAGCATTAACTTTGTGGATCATAGTGATATAATATTTTGAGAAATAAAAAGACTTTGTTTTTTTATCCACTCACTAATGTGAGTGGATCAAAAAACAAAGCACCCTATGGATGATATTTCAATATTATAGGCAATTTCAATTTGAGATGAAACATCCATCATTTTTGTGAAAGAAGATTGAGTAAGCTAAATGTGGTATATTCACAAATTTCTCATCGGATAGCGCCACAAATCAGTCATACTTTCAAATCTATTGAATTGCAACTAACATGTAAAAAGGATCCACGAGCATTGCGTATATAGAAGTTAAACAATTATAATTTTTAAAAATATATTGCACTGAGTTGATAACAGTTATTTGATCGCAAATTACATGTACATTGGCAAGATGATATATCATTAAATTTTATAATAAAAATTTAACTTTGTTTTAAAATCACTATAAATATTTTATTATAATTAAGTTATAATAAAATATTTATGGAAATTTTGAACCAAGTTACATTTAAATTATAAAATGGAAAATCACAAAATTAGTGCTTCAAACATAAATAACATTAAATTTTTAATTTAGGACTAAAAGAACATTACAGTTAAGTATGTAGATCACACAGGAATCAAACCCAAGACCTCAATCGGTTAGGCTAAACGTATTAATCATTACACTACTTAAATCATTATATTAGGAACTCGGTCATGTATGTTAAATATTAAAATATAATAAAGTAATTTGCATTTAAATAAATACGAAAATTATGTTCATATATGTGTTATTTTCGGTAATAATTTTTAAGTGTGAGATTATTATGTTATGTTCATAATTTATTAATACAAATAATACCGTAAAATGTTATAGAAATTATTTTCTTAACTAACTTTAACTAACTAACCATCACGCTGCTTTTCCGCCAGGGTAGGCAGAAGGAATAGAATGCCCCACAACTCTGTCTTTGCAAAGAATTTTCGCCTCTTCCAAATTCATGCATCTCATCATACATACCCGCCGATTATTCCTGACCTGACTTTTCATGTATTTGAAAAAAAATATCAAAAATTATTAGTAAAGGAAAAAACGCAGCTAGTAAAATGATAGAATTGAAACCTCTTAAAACATAAAGAATAAGAGAGATGTAGTGTAAGAGACAGAGAAAAAGAGAGAGAGAGAGAGAGAGAGAGAGAGAGAGAGAGAGAGAGAGAGAAAGAGAGAGAGCATCTAAAAAAAACCATATATAAAATTTGCATAAAAATATTGTGTTCGTTCAATAATTACACTGTCATTGATTGGTGTTTCGATCGGTAATAGTGATATTGATGGTTTGTGATAACTAAAATATGATATATATGTTTGTGATCTGATATTTTCGAGATATCTGTCGATAATAACTATTGAATATCTTTTTTTTATATAAAACAGAATGATAAATATTGCTTACACAACGCATGGTACCTCACCTGTTCATATATAGCGTCTAACGTGTATACAACTCGGGCATGGGCGACACTATTTTATTCTATCGCTTTGTATCGTTGTGTACGAGGTACGAGTATACATCGCTCTCTTTTGCTCCACTCCCGAGGCGTCGGAATGTATATTCATTTTCTCCCTTTTTTCTATGTTATATTTGTCTTCTCTCTTATGTAACGAAGTTTATCTAATAACATTTATGCATTCTTTTATTTCATTAAAAAAAAATTGTCCAATTATCGATTATCGAATAACAATAATAATAAATTTCACTTCAAAAATGCACTTTTATTTGTATTCAAAACCTCATGAGACCATCTAGTTCACCTGTGATGCGCAATGATGGTGACACTGATCCGAGAACAAACTTCATCCTACCAAGATCTGTGACTGAGATTGCAGCTTTAGAAATCAAATAGCGAGTCAATTTACTGGAAGGTGAATCACAAACTTACTGCCAGGAAATGGAGGAAATGAAATATGACATACTAATTCAACAACGTGGACATTGATCGAAGATAACAAGAAACCTATCCAACAATATAATTATTTTCAATATACCAAGTCCCAAAAGTAACACCATTTTCAAAAAACAGCAATTATTCAACTATTTAAGGGTGAAAAATACTTATATCTAAAGAAAAGTTCATCTGCGAGATACCAAAATGACGTTAAAATACCAAACAATTCCGACAGAACTTTTAATATTTGGGAACTAAGTATCATACTCAAATAACCTTCCTACAAATATAAAAAAATTAAGACATTAAAAAACTAAAAAATGAATTCATTGTCGTATTTACATTTCAATACATAAAAAACAGAAGAAAAATTATATCACTAACAAACAAACAATAAATAATAATAAGTGTAAGTCCATCTCCAAGCCCAATATTTTAGTCTCTTTGTTGGAGATAACAGCGTAACTAATTTTAAGATTGTAAAGTAGAAATATCTAGAAAATTAATTGAATTATAAAATAAATCTCCTGTAACTAAGTATATAAATTCATTGCCTTGTGAAATCAAACATATAAGAAGTGTTTGCTTTTATTTGATTTATTTTCTATTTAACCAGACTGAGTCACAGCAAAGCGCGGCTAGGTAAAGTAAGAAGTTAAGAAAACGATAAAATGTATAATTTATTTATAAAAAAAATACATTATAATAAACGAATGATCAAACCTTGAATACATAAAAAAAGAGTAGCTATAAAATATTTTACCATTCGTAATTTAGTGTTTTTTTATTGAATAAATTACCCAAAGCACGCGGATTTAACATAAATAAATATTATAGACGCGCAATTATTATGATGTATAGAATACAGACCATACTGCAAGCGGTGAACAACCGTTCCTCTACCGCAGGTGCTGGCAACCTCTTGGAACAAGACCCAAACGTAAGTAGCAAAACGGTTTGGAATTTTTTGGGGAGCCAATTTTTTAATTACAATTTTTTATTGAATTTATTGAATGTTTAAAGCAACCTACAAGTGTTTTTAAGATAACAGATTTTTAATCAGAGATAATTTTTTTGCGCAGACTAATACATCTATAATAGATGTATAAATCAGCACATAAAAGATTTGCATAACGCATTTTTCTATTAAAATAAACAGTTTTTTTAGTACTTCTTTTGCTGATAAAATATTTAAAGGTACCTTTTAACATTCAACAATTAATGTATTTTACTACGCATGTTTAATTTATTTGGTAAAGAAGATAGAAAAACACTTAAATACATATTTAAAAGTTCTAATTTTATTTTACGCGCAGAATAATTTAATCAAATTTTCTGTAAAAAATATCATTTTGAATTTGAAAAAGGAGCCATATGTGGCTCGCGAGCCATACGTTGCCGACCCCTGCTCTACCGGAACAATCATTCCGCTTTTTACTGGTTGCTACATTAACTTATCAAATCCAATTCTGACGCTTATGCTTGTTGCAAATCGTTATGCTTTGGTACACCCGGTAGTTGCCATTCTAAAGTCAATTATACTGAATGATAGGAACTGAACTCCAGGAGAAATAATTGGCTTAAATAAGATAGTTATTTTTAATTATAATAATTCATTTTTAATTTAAGTTTTACTCAGTAAATACCACTATTGCTTAAAATATATTGTGACTCGTATTTCGATGCATCATTTTCAAACACAGTTGGTGAAAAGTCTAAATTTTAGAGTTGTGTCCTTGGGACGTTGAAGGTCGAAGAGTGGGTGGGAGCTGTTTCTTGTTTTTATTTATTTATTTATTCCAGTTTTTACTTTTTTAATAGTGCGAACATCGAAACACGTGTCACAACAGATTTAATGAAATAGTGGTATTTTTTATAAACAAATTTATGAGGCGAATGTTACTGGGAAAAGAAGCAGAGAAAGACCGAGAAAAACACGGCACGATCAGGTATGCCAAATACTTGAAAGTGGTCGGGTTAGGAGTCGTAACAATCGGCGGGTATGTTTTAGGAGATGCATGAACGTGGAAGAGGCGAAGAATGTTTGCAAGGACAGAGTGGTGTGGCGCTCTATTCTCTCTGCTTACTTGGGGAAGCGGCGTGATGGTTAGTTAGTTATTTAGTTAGTGGTATTATTATGGGTATGTATTATGGTATTAGTATGGGGAAGCGGCGTGATGGTTAGTTAGTTATTTAGTTAGTGGTATTATTAAGTAAAACGTAAATTAAAAATTAAACGATAATAATTCAATCTACAGCGTGGAGTCTACAGTCAGTTCTAAAAGTGTCCATATATCTATGCAGTTTCACTGCATCATCAATCATTTAAAATCTGTCGCACCCAATGTTCATTATTGGGGCGGGCATTAACAGATAACACGAGCATACTCTGAAAACCCAAATTAAATTTAAAGTACTTACTGGAATGCGCAGCGGGTAATAAAACGAAACAAAAATAATTCCATTAATTAATTCAGCAGTCACTTTGTGGTAAAATCTATCAACTTTTAATATAAGTTTTATTAAGGAAATACCACAATTGTAAATAGTCCGCCTCCGTAGTGTAATGGTCAGCACGCTCGGCTACCGTTCTGGAGGTCCCGGGTTCGATTCCCAAGGGGGGTAAAATAAATATATAAATATATATAAGTGAATTTTTCACTGTCATATTTATTCAATATTACCCTGGACTGGTACCTGAAGCGGATGGCTGATCACCTTTCCTTCATGTGTATACGATCAAGATAACACTGCGTTTTTATGACGCAGTGCCCTATGCACCACTGGGGTGCGGATAAGGGTTTTATTATTATTTTATAAATGGTGTTATTTATTAAGTAAAACTCATATTAGAAATAAAAATAACCTGTGGAACAAAAAAATGTGTTGCGTTAGAGAAAATTATTGATTTCCGTCTATTTAAAAATGAATCTCTGCAACGAAGTTGAATTTATCTGCCATAAGTAATTATTTTTAAATAATGCATATATTAATTGCGTCGGTATTTGGGGAGAAATTTTAGACAAAAATCCCACATAGATTAAAGAGGTCCTTTTCGGGAAAGATAGGATCAAAACATAAGTTTTTTTTGACATCTCAACATAAATGAAGAAGAATTTGAAATCTAGGCATTTACAGAGCTTATTAAATTATTTAGGTGTTAAAACAAATGCGATACCAACATATGTTTACAAATACAAAAGAGTCACCATTGTGAGTTGGAGCGAACGAGGTCCTGGGTTATTTTTCCAGCTGGAACAAAATAATATTTTGTCACGTACCTTACCCTGGATAATTTTAAAAGCAACGAAAGTATTTCAAGAATTTGAGTAGTGTGGTTGTCATTAATGGGTAGAATTGGTGAATGTTACACGTGTGTAAAGTGATCACTTAAACCAGCCTATGACGGTCGTAAGCCCCGTAAATGCCCAGACTTCCATATTCTTCTTCATCTTTGATGAGATGTCAAAAAATAATATGGAAATAACTCCTGTAATTGGAGATAATCCAGATTTTGTGAACAAGTATTTGGACACACTGAAAATGTTGTAAATAAATTATCTGGTCAAATTATAAGCTTAATAATAAAAATGAAAATGGTATTTTCTGGCGTTTCTCATGTGTGTGATTATAATCCAGGATTCGGATCTCACATACTAATATAAGAGTTTCTGCTTAATAAAAAGCTTCTTTACATCTCACCAATAGATGTCTCTAGTGAAGTTCTAGTGATTCATGAACAAGGTTTCTATATAGAACTTCCAAGAATTTGCGTAGTGTGGTTGTCAATAATGGGTAGAATTGGTGAATGTTACACGTGTGTAAAGTGATCACTTAAACCAGCCTATGACGGTCGTAAGCCCCGTAAATGCCCAGACTTCCATATTCTTCTTCATCTTTGATGAGATGTCAAAAAATTATATGCAACGAAAGTAAATATTTTCTAAATCCATTTTGCGATTGGCAGGAATCAAAACCATGAAACCAGTTTCGGAGTCGAGTATCTACCCAACTACGCCAAGACGCTCGTCAAACTGATAAATTTTCCACTATATGTACATAAGTATTTAACGATAAAGGTAAATACAATATATTGCTCTATGCACTTGAATGGAAATAGAGGGATGTATAAAATACATAATTGAAGTAAACTAATAACGTATTCCGTGCATTGTTATTAGTTACGTAAAATAGGTCATTCTCGAACATTGTAACCGAATGGATATGATAATGTTATGCAAAATTATTTATTAAAGCTGTCGCAAAACAAAAGGAATACATATCGCGATTATAATATCAGTCATTAAACTTTATGAAGCATCAGAGTACTGTGGCAGGAAATGTACTAGTGCTGGATCGTGTTGCATCACCACAAGGGGAGATTATACACGGAAAGGGAGATTGTTATTGTACATTGATATTTACAATTTTATGGATTACGGCGATGCATGAGTGACACATGCAAGAGTATCATAACGTTGCGAATCTCCATTAATAATGGTTTCATGCAAAATAATTTGTTGCGGTGCGGTTTCGAATGACTCGGATGCATTAATCATACAGTAAGGAAACAATCGTTAACCCTACGTTGAACCCTCATATGAGGTCTTAAAAATAGCTACGCTAAAAGTGTCGCCAATTTGTTTATAAAACAAGTACTAATCATACAAATTTGTTTACGTTGAATTACTTTAAGACTTGATTGATCACTATAAATGGTTCTACAAAAAACGGCTTTAGAAAGAAAACTTTATTTATTGTTTCGGCATTAACTTTGTGGTAAGACATGTTACAATGATTAAAGAAAACACTTTGTTTTTTACCACTTGAGTTTTATTATAGACTACATGTTTCAGAAGTTAAACTTCCGTCATTCAGGTCTGTATAATAACTGAATAATGTTATTATACAGACCTGAATGATAGAAGTTTAACTTCTGAAACATGTAGTCTATAATAAAACTCAAGTGGTAAAAAACGAGGTGTTTTCTTTAATCATTGAAAGAAAACTTGTTACGTTTGCAAACTATGTAACAAAGAAACATTTTTTTGGAAAAGCACTCACAATTTAGTATATGTACATACGAAGAACTAGTGTGATGTGTTTTGAATATTTCCATTCACGTATAAAAATCTGTTTATTTGTAATATAACTATCATTTGTTCAGTAAGTTGTGACATTATTCATATTCATTGCACTATTTTATCATATGGGAAAAAAATACATTTTATTTCACCTATACACGTAATTTACTATCATTTATTAAAATTATAGTAAAAATGTTACAATCCCGTATTCCGGGCCCTTTTAAAATTCCTAAAGAATTAATATCTTTATACATATTGCTTTTGTAGGATTTAAGTTTTGTACTGACATTTCTTGTTACCAGTCTGATGATGTCGGTTACGATGAAACCCGATCGCTGGTCAAGGAAAATTCATGTGGTAAAAACTAAATAGCAGTTTTTTTTTATTCTAAATTGCTTTTGTGTCTGATTACCTACATATTTTCCACACTTGAGATTATTTTAATTTATTTATAAAAAAAAACATGAACGAGAGAGTAAAAGATGGGAAACTATTTGATGGAAATACAGAATTATAATTCAATACAATACGTGTGATTTCATATATCATCGCTCTCCTAAAGTATCAGTGTCTGCATTTTTTTTCAAAATATTTTTTTGTTTTTTTTTTTATATATCCAGGTACGTACATTCGCATGAAGAAAAATATAATTGAATAATACGTGATGTATTGATCAAAAATGTATTAGTTTAGTTCTCAAAAAATATTAAATTCAAGCAGAATACAGCATAACTAAATATTGTATTTTTTTTAAACTAACAATACTTTTTTTTCAATCCCAACACTCAACGTTGAGTCACACTGGAACAAACAGTTATTATTTTTACTATAACTTGTGTAATATAAAAATAATTACTTATTAAAATAAAAATATATATCTAGTATCTTAATGACAATCATAAAACGTACCAAATTAAAAGTTAAGAGTAACCACATCGTTCTTTTTAACGAGATACTATTTTGTGTACATCATAAAAGAAGTGAATGTAAGATCAGGAACTTGGTAAACACTCTTTGCGAACCCGTGTAGAAGGAAAAGGTAAAGAGAAATTTTAAATATCGTGGAATTCATTAAAATGCGCACAGCTCAGCGAATGGCTGAAACTAAAGAGCAAAAGCTTCAGCACTCCCCAAAGGATAGTACGAATAAGGCCAGAAACAAATATACAAAACATTATAATATTACCAAAACGTCCAGAAAGAAATTCCCAAATTTGGTGTATAATATTTATAGTAGGTATAGGGAGTTTTTTTGTTGAGGTTAGGTTTTTAAACTGGCAAAATTTAACTGGCTTCTATAGACTGTCAATTTGACAGTTGACAGTTGATTTGTAGTCAATACTTTTCGCCATTTCACCATGAATAGACTGAATGACCACTATGCGCGTTGTAGGTTCGGCGAATGGGCCGAAAACGATATTCAGCTTGATCTTCTTTTTCAACGTTTTCAAAAATTTGTTCACCGGTGAGGCACAATTTTGATTAAATCGCTATGTCACTAAGCTGAATTTCCGAATTTGGAGTGGAGAAAACCCATAAGCCTTTGTCGAGACAACCTTACATCCATTAAAAGTTACTGTTTGGTGTGCTTTATGGGCAGGTGGAATTATTGGCCCATATTTTTTTAAAGACAATGGCCAGAATGTTACGGTAAATGGAGACCGCTACAAAACCATGATTACTGACTTCTTCGTACCTCAGTTGAATGGCATTTATGTGGCAGAGCTATGGTTTCAACAAAATGGTGTAACAAGCTACAAGGCGGGTGCCACCATCAATTTATTTCCGGAAATGTGAATTATTATGGGAAACTCTAAAAAAACACCCTATACAATACAATATATTAAAGGTAGGCACATATCGCTCACTCCTTTCAAGAACGTCATAAATCAAAAAACGACATTTTCAGTTGTGCATATTTTCGGAATGCCCAGAAAATGTACTATATCCCAGCAAAAGCGGCATATTTTTAACTTAATATTTACCCGGTACAGGGCAGAAAATGTTGATTTTGCATTTTGAAGAAAAGGAATTGTTTAATTATTTTTTCAAATATACTAAATATTTTTCAAATGGAGAAAAAAACCTTTCGGTTTTACCTTAAAAGATTTGTTGCACAATAAAATGTTCAATAAGTGGCTTGATATTTATTTTTAATACATTGTGTTATATTTTTGAACTTTAAAAACGTTCTCCTGAAAAATCTTTTTTTTTATTTATGACGTTCTTGAAAGGAGTGAGCGATATATTTACAATTCCATTTGTAATACAATTCTCTAATATCGTTTTGACAAAACGTTAAATGAAGTTGTACAAGAAAATATACATCTCAAAACACAAAACAGTGAACAAAGGCATAAAAAGTCCAAAACGTAAAAGCGCCTAATTATAGGCAACATGTGTAGCAAATTTCGCATTGGTGTTTTTTGTATGTACATAAAATACGGCATTAGAAAATGTTACCTTCTTTTGTTTGCTCATTGAAAATAACTACAAAGGTCTTTCATTTCTCGAAGAAAAAAACAAAGCCATACAAGTAAACATCTATACGAACACGTATAGGTTATGTATCGTCAAAATTATACGAGGTACTTTTTTAAGAATATCAACAACAAAAAAATTGTCGTTTTTATGATTATGACGTTACTATAAAGGATTAAAAATATATTGTTTTCTCCACATCTGTATTTTGTGGTCAACAACTGAGTTGATACATTACTGGGTAATAATATTGTTTTATTTTTTTTTTATAAATATCCAAGTTACTTTTAGAAGAAGAAATTACCAGCCAAATAAATGGTCTCCGCTAAATAAAAGCTTCCTCAATTCAACATAGATGGCTGTTGTGAACTCGTGTAGTGCGTCATGAGATTGATAATATATCTAGGAGTTCCAAAAATTTGAGCAGTGCGGTTGTCACGTGTGTAAAGTGATCACTTAACCAGCATATGACATGCCATAGGCCCTGTAAATACCCAGACTTCCTTAATCTTCTGTTTCTATGTTGATATGTTTAAATGTTTTTTTCGTCTTAAAAATACATGTAGGTACATATAATTTATCTGCATATTGGCTCTTTAGGCATAGCCTGTGTTGAGCCGAAATACTTTCAATAATATGTATAAATAAATGATTTATGAAGATGCTATTATTTAATACATGTTCTATGAAGCAAAGTAAATTTCGGCAATACTCTTCGTGAAGATTTCGCATCAATTTTAAAGAAATATTTCAATTGCGCCGTAAGTTCGAAGCGAACGCTATGTAGCGATAAAAATAGCAACTTTAGAAAAATATTTTCAGGTAAACTCAATAACGCCGTTCGATGCGCCGATTTTGCCATCGAGTCGCCTTTCCTCTTAAGTGCGGAATGGAGATTATGGTGCGGGGGTAGTTTTCCGACAGACGAGAGGCGCCGCCGCGGGGCGGGGAGGGGGGCAGGGGAGGAGGTCGCGGTGACGTCAGCAAATCTCGGTCTTGAACTTTTGGAGGACCCGAGGTGAGATGCGGCGTTACGGAATGTGACACTGTACTGGCGGGTGATGTCAACAAATGTCCAGGAATATAGGAATAATATTCCTTTCCCCGAAAATGAATATAAGTATACGTAACTACATGCCCCATTAACTATTGTTTTCTCCCGTAAATTATTACTGCAAATGTTAAACTATTGCGGTATATTAAATGTGGAGGTCCTCACCAAAACGTTACATTTCCATTATAAATGATTGTAAGTTATCAGGAATTCCAGCTTGTAAAATTGTTACCTTTTGGTGCGATTAAATGGTTTTATATTGATTTAACATAGGATTGGTCACGTTTTGTCGCAACTTTAATTAAGATTTTGATAGAATACAGTATAAACAGAACAGATTTACGATTAAAGGATTTTTTGTGGAATATGGCAAATGTCACATTTTGGTGAGGACCTTCACAAATGTTAAAATCAAGCACTGACTTTTTCAGTCCACTAAATTGCATTTTATTGCTAAAAACTCATAAAAATAAATTTGTGACAATTGTTTTGTGTCAAGTGGTTTGTAAATTATAACCGCACATGTTAAAACTATTACTTAAGTACCTGGAATTGTATACCTATATAAGGACCATCAGTCCATTTAATCTTCACATTAGTTTGAAAATACCATAACTAGGCGAAACAATTGTGACAAATTTATTTTTATGTGTTTTTAACAATAAAATACAATTTAGTAGACTCCAAAAATCAGTGTGTGCTTTTAACATTTAATATATAAAATAAAATTATAATTTTTAATTTAACATATAAAATAAAATAATAATTCTCATACGGTGTTTGAAAATGATGCGGAATGCATTGAAACACGTGTCACAATAGATTTTAATAAAGTGGTATTTACCAAGTGAAATTTAAATAAAAAAAATGAATAATTTTAATTCATCGCACCCATTCGAACTCTCTCATTTGCAAACGGAAATTGATCCATAAATAATAATAAAAATTAACGTCATTATTTTATTTAATGGGCTGGAAAACATAATTTTAAGTTCAGGAGAACATTTATTATTAGAATTACATTAAAAGTCACTTATTATCATTCAGTTCTTAGACATTTTAAAACTCCATTTGGGATAATTTATAGAATAGGGTGTTTTCACTCTAGAGGAATTTCGAATTCAATATGTTTTTTAAAAAAATCATTAATGTTCAAGTGATTCTGAAATCTAGCTACGGATTTTGCAAAACCGCTTATCATAGCTATACTTAAACTTCGACTTTGTAAGTTTTAAAGCCTATGCCTACTTGTGAGGGGATTTACTCTTAACGTTTAAAGTTAATATAATTTCATGAGTAAAAATTATAGGTATATAATTTATATACATACTTACTTACATAATATACTTGTATATACATACTTACAAAAGGATTATATAAGATTCTTTATGTTTTTATAAAAATACGATAAAACGATCATTTTTATACATCCAATTTTTTTTGTTGTTGCTAAATTCGTCTAGCGAAAAACAGCACATTACTATGTTGACTATGTTGGCGGCTTACTGTATAGTCGCTTGGGCAAACTTCATGTTTATACATTTACAATGTTTAGTTTATGTTTTCGCCGCGCGTTTTGGTTAATCATACTCGTGTATAGCGTTATTATAGAGACCGTAAGGTTCGTGATGAGATATTAAGAAATACTGTTATCTTACTATTGTAACATTTGAAATTTTGAAAGTTGATAGTTTAGTCCATATATATAAAGCAAATAACCATCAGGCCGTTTTTCCGTAGGGGAAGGCAGAGAGAAAAGAACGCCATACCAATCTGTCTTGACAGACAATTTTCGCCTCTTCTACATTCATGTATCTCTTCATACGTACCCGTTAATTATTCCGACTCCTGACCTGGCCACATTCAAGTATTTTGTATCCTTGACCATGCCAAGTTTTTCTCGGTCTTCCACTGCTCCTATTACCAAACACATTCGTCTCATACATTTGTCTTACTGTCCATTTTTTACGCATCTGATTGACATGTCCAAATCATCTCAACACACCTTTCTTAATTGTATCGATTATGCTCATCTCTGCCTTGCATTAATTCCTTTTATCACCATTCAAACATCTTTCATACATCGTTTTGCGGCACATTCGTCGGAGAGATCGCATTTCGACTACACCATACGGTGTTTGAAAATGATACGGAATGCATCGAAACACGTATCACAATAGATTTTAAGAAATAGTGGTATTTAATAAAAAAAAAACCTTATCCGCACCCAATGGTGCATAGGGCACTGCGTCATATAAACGCAGTGTTATCTTGATCGTTTACACATGAAGGAAAGGTGATCAGCCTTCCGCTTCAGGTACCAGTCCAGGGTAATATTGAATAAATATTACAGTGATAAAATCACTTATATTTATTTTACCCCCCTTGGGAATCGAACCCGGGACCTCCAGAACGGTAGCCGAGCGTGCTGACCATTACACTACGGAGGCGGAGGTATTTACTAAGTAAAACTTTAATTTAAATGGATAGATTTTACCAGAAAGTAATTGCCGAATCAATTAATGAAATTCCATTTCTTTGGATTGCTAGTCTAAGAATTCCCTTTAGATAAATACCTACGCCGTAATGACACTCGAGAACATGTGAAACTATCCTATGCGTGGAGTTATTGATAGCGCAGAGATGAAAAACATGTTCTAGGGCAGTGATTCCTCCAAAGCTCAAGAGTAAACTTCGCTAATGCCTTCCGATAACATAACGTGACATTCGAGAAGCCAGAGTCGCTTCATATAAACACTACTTCTTGGCAAAGTTAATCAAACCTTTTAACAACTTAGTATCTCGATTCAGTGTAAACAAACCGGAACAATAAACATTACATTGGCATCTGTGTATCTAACGATTCAGAAAATCTCTAAAAGAATGATAATAATAATTTCAGGTTTTTATTTATTAAGAGAACGCCACTGGCGTAAAATACTAACTGAAGAGCGCTTTAGTTAACCTTTCCGGTGTTGGGTAGTCACTACAAAATAAAAAATAGCGATTTTAAATCGGAAAAATACGGACATGCATAGATAATCCCCTTACTTAATTATAAATGAAGTCAAAAATTATAACCATTAAGATTTATTTGCTGAAAACATTAAAAAAATATCTGGCAACGCTCACGGAACAAGCATAGGTCCACTCTTGTCAAAAGCTCAAGAGCTACTGCTACTAGCTCGCTAGCTAGCCAGAGAACATTGAGCTTTGAGCTCTTCACGCTTGCACAGTGTAAGTATGCAAGAGTGGGATGCGAATATAGTGTCACGGTTCCCGTACACTCTTCACGCACTGTTTATACGCGACAGATAGCCCCACATGCTGAAGACAAAATACTCGGAAGCGACTTGGGAGCTATTATTTGACTAATTCCATTTATTTGCAATAATAAAAAGTAATAAAAATATAAATTTAGGCGTCTCCTAGTATGTAAAATAATTCGAGAAGAATCTTACATACATTACATGAAGGTTTCTGATACTAAAAATAGTAATAATAAACAATTGTTTTCAACCAGACACGTCGAAAAAGTAGCATATGGAATATCTTTTCAATTGAAGCATAAACAAAACTTCCAAAAATTGAATAGTCGCACGTGTTTAAAGTTGTCACTTAAACGCGCCTTACACAACGCCATTACAGGTCGTAAGCCTTGTAAATACCCAGACTTCCGAATGTTGAGATCACCTTCAACTATGCTGAGATATTAAAATCTTGTTAAATATAAAATTGAGATTATATTAAGAGAAAGCGATAAAAAAATACCCCAAATTTTTTTGCAGAAAATAGTAAATAATAGCATCACATCATGAATTGTACGAAAATTTTAACAGATTGATACTCATTCATTTCACGATTCCTCTTATCTTATTTTATATCTACTAGTGTACATATTATGAAATCATTTTGGATTTGATTTCTATGTTTCTTAACATTTCAAGGTAAGCTAATTATGTACTGCCATAATTATATGTGTCGATGAATATCAAACTCACCTTTATGACTTCATACTGGACTTAGGCGTGTTTAATATGAAAAGATACAAAATCGAAATGATTTTATGTATCATAACTAAATATTTTAAACACGTGGCAGTCAACGTGTTTAAAATATTTAGGGTTCGACTGCATTCTCTTTACTTTATAGATTTCCTAGAATTCGGACTCGGGAGTCATCTCCCGGTGGGACACGGATTATAGCCAACGACATACTTTGGGAAATTCACATTACGCTGTGTTCAGCCTAGGCACACTCGCATAGGCGGGATGGTACTGCAATGCGGTGATAAATACTCGGTGCCCGAAGTTGCGACCAGTGAGCAAGGAATAGGCATTCGGAGGGCGCAATTTGTCACGAAAACAATTAACAGAATCCTGAAAACTTTCAATCAGATATAACAAAATATGTTTAGCACATTATTTTGCTAATATACCTCACATTTTTAAATGGCAAGTAATGAAAAAGACAAAAAAACTGATTAATCATCAAAACACACGATTCAGATTATACAATTCTTTGGACTAATCCCTTTCAGTGCCTACAGTGGGGCACTTCTAGAAAATTTGGTGGTGGTTTTACATACTTGTTTTTATTTAGATGTACATAGATGGGGAAATTGAAAGCTTTTAAATGTGGATTCACAGTAAAATCGGGATACAATTTTGTTTCATGTTTTCTATTATTTTCGCAACTTAATTCATAAAACAAAACAACAACAAAAAATGCTTTACAAGAGAGAGTAAGAGTATTTCAGGAAGCCTAGATACTTCTGTATCAGATTCGGAAATGCGGTGGGACAATTTTCAAAATCGTTTGGGTAAAGATGGTTTATATAAATTCTGAATTATATTCTCGGACACTCGAGGGGTGAGGTCTTTTGTGGGGTCACTTTCGGGTTCCCTAAGGAACACTTATGCCATTTAAAACTATGAATTTCATTACGAAGTTTGATATATTATTAGATTAAAACCAATATTTTTAGCTTTTCCACTTTATTTTTATTTGAACAGCGACCGGGTTTCGTCGTTACCGACATCATCAGACTGGATGATCTGATGATGTCGGTAACGACGGTAACTTTCCAGTCTGATGATGTCGGCAACGACGAAACCCGGTCGCTGGTCAAATAAAAATAAAGTGGAAAAGCTAAAAATATTGGTTTTAATCTAATAATATATTAAAATGCAATTCCATCACGGAGTGTCAGTGGATAATATAAATCTATTACGAAGTTTGACGTAAAATATTTTTAATTGAACTAAAAACTAACTAACCATCATATCGCTGGGGTAGGCAGAGAGAATAGAACGCCAAGCCAATCTTTTGCAAACAATCTTTGCTTCTTTCATGCATCTCCTCATACATACCTGCCGATCAATCCGACTCCTGACCTAACCACTTTCAAGTATTTGAAATTATTGATTATGCCAAGTTTTTCTCAATATGTGTAATTCGCCTGAATTATTTATCAATTATTACCGTATGCAAATACCGGTAGATAATGTTATTATTGTATTAAATTTTTTAATAATTATTATAAGGTTAAATAAGAAATTGATAACGACTTTCAGCGAAGATTTCGTATCTACGACAAGTGATATAGTATGAATAAAATCACGTTTCTAATATCGTAGTCATACAGGAGAAAGAGACCAAGTGCATTTTGTACAAAACGAGATCATTGACTATTTCATATCTTACTAGCTTAATATTACCCTGAAAAAAATCCCAAAGGATTTTTAATTTGGAAATATAATATATTTGTTTGTTAAAAATGACTAAATGCATTGGTGTTTATTTTCTTGCCAAGCAAAAGTGACTTAAATGGCCCTCCTGAACATGTTACGTTTTGTTAGTTGGTCACTTTCTCCTGTACGACTACGATATATGTACCTTATATTATGTCAACATGCAATAAAAATAAAATAAATAAAGATTCCATATTGTTCAACCGTTCGTTTGAATAAAATAAAGAACGATAAATATCTCACACAAACAAGATAAATAACTCTATTACAGATGAATTATTGTCATACACATGAATAAATTCCGTACATTTTCGTTTGTAAACGAGAAACATTTACAAGACGTGATAACTGAATGCAATCAAGCGCTATTCCCTCCTATATGATCCAGGCAGAGACCCTGGAAGGCATAACGTTATATGTGTTGACTTGACCCAGTTTTCACGAAAATTGAAACGGCGGGTAGCGAGCGATTTGCGTCGAAGTAAAAATCATATATTATAAGGATATACGAGACATATCGTAACGCCACTTTCCTGATCAATTGTCTTATCTGCGTTTGCATAAATACTATAGAAAGATGTCTTTGATTTTATGGTGTTAGCGATTATTATCGTTAATCAAACCTAAAATTAAGATTAACATCATTATAATTTTTGGAAATTGCCACGAGAAAACATTGATTAATAAGTACGTATGTTAAATCGCGGAAGACGCGGGCATGAGATTTAGTAAGCACATGTATGCTTAGAAAATCTAAATAAAACTGTTCCTAAATGAAATTCTGCAAAAACGTTTGTTACGACAGTTAGTCAGAACACTGACGAAATAAAAATTATATTGGATTACGATAATTTCAAGATAGAAATGACACACACTAACAAAATATGTCATATTATAAATATAACATTCAAATCATATTTTTAGACAAAGTCGTTTTCAATTTAAATTCAATTCAATTTAAATTAATTTTGTCAGAAAAAAGTATATAAAATCATGGTTTTTAACCCTGCCTTGTTGTGTACATAACATAGAATTTTGTCTAGCCTCAAACCAGTCTGATGATGTTGGTTACGACGAAACCCGGTTGCTGCTGGTCAAATAAAAATTAGGTTGAAAAAACTACATATTTGTTATTTTATTCTACAAACGAAGTCGTATTGCACTGAATGATAAAAACTAGCTAACTACCATCACGCCGCTTCACCGCAGAGGTAGGCAGAGCAAATAGAATGCCAAAAAATCTATCATTGTAAACAATCTTCTCCCCTTCCACATTCTGAATGATAATAAATCGAAATTGATATTTTTGACTTATAGCCTTGTGTACAATATGAATATTTGATAAGACAATGAAAAAGGACGAGACACGTAATCAACTCTTCATCAAGTCTGGTGAAAATAAATCGATCCTTGAGCGTTTGGGATGCGCGGCACGGCCTGTTAAATTAGATCTATGAATGCAGAGGAAACAGGAAATTGTGACTCGGCTGCTAGCGGAAGTGGCAACTCGGGAAGCCTTCCTTGCTGGGTCCGGGGAGGGTTGGCCCCATGCGGGAACAACAAAAAAAAACAAGTCCTGTATCACCCACAATACAGCATATGATTATAAAACACTTGTAACATAAAACATTTAAAAAAACAAGATTGAGAAAAAAATATATTCAAAGAAAAATATATTGAAAATTGAATTGAAAATGAAAATTGTTATACGAGACATTTTCCAAAGCATACATAAGTCGAGCACACTTGCAATTTACAAACAAATCATTACAGACTATCAACAAAAATTCAAAATCATCCATAATACTTTTTAATAATACATTCTGTAATTGTTTATTATAATTGGCAAGGGTCTTGGTAATATGTTATTTATACGAGTATGTATATAAGTACATATATATATATATATATATATATATATATATATATATATATATATATATATATATATATATATATATATATATATATATATATATATATATATATATATAATGCATTAAAAATGGTTTAATTTTAATATCCCTCAGGATAATAAAATAAAAAACATTTTCAAAATTGCGTATGAATAATACGAATGCAGTACGAATGATCGAATCATTTCAATGTTGCATATTTATGTAACTGTAAAATCGATGATAATAAGGAAAACAAAGGAGTAATATCGGGTAAGAAGTTGAGGGGTGAGAGGTAAAGAAAACCAAAGAAGGGATGATATGATTAAGTAACAGTTAGGGTTCCAAGGATAAAGATAATGTTTTAGACATTTCTTGAAGGTTATCGGAGACGGTCCATTTCTCACATGAAGAGGTAATTCATTCCATTGTTTAGCCGTTTGTATCCTATATATTTTGTACGATTGCAACGACTAGAAAAAATATACGCATCTGTTTGACCTAAACTAATACAATTCATTGTCTATCTTGGTAGACGGTCTTCATGTTAATGGCCCCATAATTTCAGGATTTTATATAAGAATTAACACATTCATGAATAAAAAAAATCAAAAAGGAATAATTAAATATCAGGAATGTATGTATAATTTGCGAGTATAAACACAATTTCAGTCCTCTCCACGACTCATAATACTCGCTCGTCTCAAAGCGAGTATAAACATGAGTTACGCGTGAATGATACACACAAAGATAATAGTGTGTACTAGTTATCTACAAAAAAAATCATGCCGTTTGGTATTTTTTTATATATTTAATAAAAAAGAAATCCTCCTTTAAGAGGATTGTCTGCAGGTAACATAGTAAAGATAGGGAAGGTAAATGTGAAAAATACATCACAAAACACCTCGACCAATTCAAAATAAATCTTTCTTGAATTTATTTTGCAATTGGCGGGCATCAAACCCGCGACGCTAGTTTCGCAGTCAAGCGTCTACCTAGCTACGACACGGCGCCTGTCTATATAATAATCTATTCTGTCAGCATCTCACGATTATTCGCGATATATTGAACGCAGTAAACGTGTTTAAATAAAACAAAATAATTCACACAAAATCAACAAACGTAATTTGCGATAAAGCGTGACAATTTCTAGGGATAACTACATACATTGCAATATTCGCGATAAGGAAAACTACATACCTACATATCTGTATATACCAGACGACAGCGTTTCATCAATAATGATTACACGGATATTGGATCATTTCACTCCGGAAAGCGATAAAGAACATATTGGAGGTGGTATATTTAATTAGTTACATGGAGCAGGTCAGTATTGGTAATGAAGGCCCAACAACGATACGATTTACGACAATATGTCCACGGGTTAATTGGACGGGTCCAAAATAGAACAACTTTATGGGCCAATCAAAATTAAGAAACGGGAAATGAACACGGTTTGATGACATTTCGAGCCTTCATTCTCTCTTTAGGGTTGTTTCACGAGAAAAACAAAGACGGAAGGGAATCAATTTGAATTTACATAACTATTAGGACGACTAAAGACCTACGAACGACGCCAGATCCCGTATGATGCCTTTTAGATGTTAACGTTTTGTATCGTAGCCATATTTATTAATATCGTAATTTCTGTATTAATATCATCATCGCCATATTGGTTAAACGATAATCAACTGGCATTATTACATTATTCATGGCAAAAAAAAACATCGCCAATTAAGGAAGATGCTTGAAAAGTTTTCAAAAGATGCAAAACCCACATTTATCCTCCAATCCACACTACTATAAAAAAATAATTTTAACAATGTATTTGTGATTTTTACTATGGCAACATGCAATACAAGAGTAGGTATTTCAAATTCTTGCCTATCAAAGTAGGAGTTCTGTGTAAAGAGCGAATAAATTTATTAATTTCGTAACAAAAAGAGAAAACTATAGTTTATTAGTTTATTTCATATATTTTGCAATCAATTAAAAAAAACGGATGTCCGAATGAACGTTTAGGAACAGAATATAATAAACAGGATTGTTTAATTTTAAACATATTTTTTAAGAAATTTATGCTTTTTATTTCCTCAGTTTTTTTACTGAGGCATACATTGAATACTACTCATAATCTGAATACAAATATTTGTTTGTTTTTATTATATATATAACTGTAACTAAAAAAATATGTTTAAAATTTGTATTTTCAATGATACTTGCTTTTGCTTTGCACGTGCTAATGACAAAATATTCTATTATTTATTGATTCGGCATTAACTTTGTGGAATGAAATGTTGATTATTTTTTAAAAATTAAACACTTGAATATCCCTTTAATGAGTTTAATTTATATGTACGACTAGTTTCGAAAACTTACATATGTTTTCATCTTCTGGTAAAAAATAAAACTAACGAACAAAAAATATATTCAGGGGTATATATAGGTTAATACATATAGGGAAGGGGGGGGTTTAGGAACAAGATTTTTTGTAAAAGGAAACATTGATAATAATGGTGGCGTATTTTGAAACACTGTCTTATTAATTGACGCTTTATCTGAATTTTAATTTGTAATATTCCACAAAATGTTATATTTCCTTGAAGGTGTAAACCCGCTTTAAACGAAAAGGGGACAATTAGTATTGCAAGTGCATGTGAAGTAATGTTGTTCAGTTAAGCGGGATGGGATTCTCGACAATTAAAACGGAAGAGGCCTATCCTGTGAACTGTCGAGTGCATAGAAGGAAATGGTAACAGTTGTTAAGGGTGAAGGGTAATAATATCTACACCGAACCCGTATATTGGGGTGAAAGTGCAGGTGCCAGCTGAAGCCTATTATTATACTAGTGTCATGTGAGGTAAGCCTTATAAAATCCGAAATATATTGTCAATACTTTTTTTCCAAAATAGATAAAACTCAGATTTGAAAACAAGGATTTGGACCCACTGAAAAATTGTGGATAAAAATTTTCCTTCATATTATTTTTAAGTTTACAAAAGATATCGCTCACTCCTTTCAACAACGCCATATATCAAAAAACTTAATTTTCAGGAGATCGTTTTTAGAGTTTAAAAATATAATAAAATGTATTTAAAATAAATATCAAGCCACTTTTTGAACTTTTTACTATGCAACAGATCTTTTTAGGTAAAACTTGGAGGTTTTTTCTCCATTTGAAAAATATTAAGTACATTTAAAAAAAATAATTTAACAATACCTTTTCTTCAAAATGCAAAAACAACACTTTTTGCCCTGTAGCGGGTAAATATTGAGTTAAAAATTTGCCGCTTTTGCTGGGATGTAGTACATTTTCTGGGCATTCCGAATTCACAACTGAAAATTGACGATTTTTGATTTATGACGTTGTTGAAAGGAGTGAGTGATATGCATACATAAATGACAAGTTCTCTCAATTAGTTTATGTTGTCGTAGCAAAGAACCACAGAATCAAAAACGAAAAGTTTTAAAAACTTTTGGACACGTTCAAAATGTTAGCAAATAAAATAACTGGTAAAATTTTAAGCTAAATATAAATTGGTAATTATGTTTTCAGACGTCTCCCAGCATGTAAAGTAATCCGGTTATACATCTAAATAAAAGGGTCTGCTTAAATAAAGTGTTCTTAAACCAACCAAAGAAGGCTGCCGTGAGCTCAAAACATGAAGCGTCATGAGGTTTATGACATATGTACGAGTTTCAAAAATTTGAGTAGTGTGGTTGTCAATCAAGGGTAGAAAGTTACACGTCTGTAAAGTGATCACTTATGACAGGTCATAAGGCCTGTAAATACCCAGACTTCCAAATTCTTATTCTTCTATGTTGAGACGTCAAAATGTAAAAATAACCCCTAAGTAGTGAAAATTTTAATTTGTAAACAAGGTTTTGGACCACCCAAAAATGTTGGGTAAGTATATGGTAAATGCAAAAAAAAATGTGAATAAAAAATAATGAAAATGATTCGATGTAGCGATTGAAGATTCCGTTTGATTTTAGATAATCTTATTACCGTAAAGCTCGTTGATGTATATTTTAAATCCACCAAAGGAACCAGAATGAGGTAATCCATTTCATAGTGTATTTTCGCTAGCAAAAATCGTCGGTTTTAATAAAACCTACATTTGAAGTGATTTTTTCATCCTATATGTCTTTGTAAAATTCTAACATATTTTTTTATGTACCCAATTTGTAAATCACACTTAATCGTATACCGTTGGGCCCTAACTGTCCATCATATCATTTTTCCTTGGTTTCTTCAAACTTTCCCTTAACTCATTATCTGATCCTACTTCCTTTTCTTTTCTATTCTTCCTAACTTTATTGTTTCATAAATATTATATTATAATTAACTTTGCATATTGACACCTCAACATATATGAAGAAGAATATGGAAGTCTGGGTATTTTCACGGTGCTTACGACCTATCATTGGCTGATTTAAAAGATCATTTCATAAACGTGTAACATTCACCATTCTATCTATGGCTGACAACCACACTACTCAATTTTTTGGAACTAATTTACACATACTTATGTAGGTATATAATATGATTCATACGCCGCTTCATTTGCGAATTTACGGCAGTATCTATGGTTGGTTTGAGTAAGCTTTATTTGGCAGAGACCCTTTGAAATGTATGCAAGACCCTTACCCAATTATTTCACATACTGGGATTTTTAACGCAGATTTATGAACAAGGATTTGGAGACACCTAAAATAGTGTTGTAATTATCTGTCCACGAATACTGCGATTATATGTGAGAAAAAAAATCGTTTATACTTATGTACAAGCACTATCTGCATCCTAATTTCAAACGGGTGAATTAGGCTCAAATATTGACCAGTTTCATTAATCTGTTTAATATTAAGCACAAGAAGATTTTTAAATGAATAATATTTTTTCTTCTTGGTATTTTTACGACCCGTTTTCTGGCCGTTTTTTTAGTCTTAGCCGACTTTTTTTAACACAGTAAAAAAAAGTGAATTAATGAAATGCACGATAAAATTTATGAAAAATTCTTAAAACATTACATTTTGGCAACAAATTCCTTTTAAAAAAATATAGGGTTTTCCACAAGTTTGATTTTTTGTTTTGTTTAACACAGTAAAAAAAGTGAATTAATGAAATGCACGATAAAATTTATGAACATATTCTAAAACATTACATTTTGGCAACAAATTCCTTTTAAAAAAATATAGGGTTTTCTACAAGTTTGATTTTTTGTTTTGTTTAAGACAGTAAAAAAAGTTAATTAATGAAATGCACGATAAAATTTATGTAAAAATTCTTAAAACATTACATTTTGGCAACAAATTCCTTTTAAAAAAAAATATGGGGTTTTCCACAAGTTTGATTTTTTTGTTTTGTTCAACACAGTAAAAAAAGTGAATTAATGAAATGCACGATAAAATTTATGAAAATATTCTTAAAACATTACATTTTGGCAACAAATTCCTTTTAAAAAAATATAGGGTTTTCCACAAGTTTGATGCCAAATCAAAGACAATAAACCAAACCGTACTGAGAATGGTGAAACCTTTAAATCAGTATCTTATCTATATTTAATACGATTGCAAAGGTATGATATTACAAAAATTATTACACATAAAAATGATATCGCTTTTTTAATCGCCCTCTCTAAATAAAAATTAGAAATGCCATTAAAACTGTGTCAATAAATAACGTGACGTCACATAGCCGTTAAAAAGGTTTAAATAAAAATGGCAAACTTAAGTATTGACGTGAGGCAAAATCGTGACCGGAATATTAACGTCCTAACGCCAAAGGGTATAAAAATATGGAGACATTATTAGTATTTACAACAGCGCATGACACGGTACAGGTATAAATAAAATAATTAGTATGTAATACAGTAAAACCTCGATATAACGGACTAATTAGGGGGAGAGTGTCCGTTAAAGCCGATAGTCCGTAATATAAAAAAAGGTTTAAAATAAACAAAAAAACTTTTATGTTTTACTCTGAATGTAGTTGGAAAAAGGAGAAGAGGAAGACCGAGAAAAACTTGGCACGATCAGGTATGTCAAATACTTAAAAGCGGTTAGGTTAGGAGTCAAAATAATCGGCGGGTATGTATGAAGAGATTCATAAATGTAGAGAGGCGAAGAATGTTTGCAAAGATAATGCGGTGTGGCGTTCTATTCTATCTGCCTGCCCCTGTGGGGAAGCGGTGGGATGGTTAGCTAGTTAGTTATATAAAAAATATTTATAAACATGATCACTGTATTTAGATATAAATAATCAATACAAAACACATACAAAATTATATTTATTGTCATCGGACACTTCGTCGTGAAGTGACGTTGCTGTTTGATATCGACGCGCTTGCTTTCGGTAATTCCGCTTTGAAAAGGTAATCAAGTTTTGTTTTTTGTAACTTACGAAAAACAATTGAAGTATTGAGACATAATTTGTGATTTTCATGACCGCTAAAAATTGTTTACATGCGGCGACACTTCAATTTAATCATGTATAATATTGACAACACGTTTTAATATTTGTTTCACATTTGACCGGATTTTTGTCCGTTAAATCTGAAGCCCGTTAAAAGGAGATCCGTTATATCGCGGTTTTACTGTTGTGAATTATCGAAGTGCCTTCGTGAAATGTTTAAATCATTCTAATGAAAAGTTAACATCAACATATGAAACGCAGCAAACATTTCAAGTAGGTGATAACAATCGGTTCACAAATAATAGCGATATTCAGGTATTGAATTATAAGAAGTAAGAAGGCTATGTCGATGCGTTATCCGCCTCCGTGGTGTAATGGTTAGCGTGTTTAGCTACCGTGCTGGTGGTCCCGGGTTCTTGAAATAAGCATGCTCGTTTACAAACATCGATACCAGCATGATCATAAGCAAACCTGTTCAGACGCGCTTAAAGCCTCCCCCCCTACCCTTGCTGCAGGTAGCATGCTCGAAGTATGTATAATGTAACTGGTTCAGAGAAAAATCGTATAGATATCGTGTTATTGTATTTAAGTATTTTTAAAAGAAATAAAATGAAGAAAAAAACACCTTTTCAGCCAATATGACAAATAAACAATGAAAAAACTGTCCTTTAGTAAACTGTACATACTTATCACCAAGAAGCATAAACTTTTATGATCATTTCAGATATGTCATTTAATATTAAAAATACTTTTATGAATTTTTAGATAAGATACGACCACGGAAATGTGAAGAAATATTTAAAGATATACCATAGGTACCATCTTTACACATTGCGAATTTAAAGAACAGGTACTTGGGGGACCAATTTAACGTCAAAAATACTATACTTTATTACTATTTTAATAGGATGAAAAAATATTTTATTTAGAGAATTTGGGTCTCCTTATAACTACCCACTAAGTATGTACAAACTTAAATAAACTAATAAAAAAAGTTATTTTTCTTCTGTTTCAAAAGTTAGTTTTTACCACTGTATTATTATTATCGACACTATCCACACTGAACAATTATTTTGATAGATGACATAAAAATAGAAAAAAAAGTCTCTTTTACATAGTTTTTTATGGAGTAATATTATTCCCCATTTTAATTTATTATGAAATAATAACTTGTGTAATATTTTTTGTTGAATTTTAATTTCAATTAGATATCTAATATTTTCGAATCTAATAATAAAAGTTTGAAAGCACGAAAAAACTTAATTAAAACACTGGACTCTATGTCTAGAGAATACTGTTGTATGGAAGCGAAACTAGGACTATCGGGCAGGTAGAACGGGGGCGGCTGGAGGCGTTTGAGATGTGGTGCTACAGGCGCATGTTGGGAATTCATTGGTCCGAACATTGGTAGCACAACAGCCAAATGGATAGGCCATAATTTAAGACATCCGGGCCTGCTTCTAACGATTGCGGAGGACATGTGCGAAGGCACAAACTACAGAGGACGGCTCCGCTTAAATCACATGGACTAATACAGCTGTCCAAATTTAAAACACAGTAAGTGTACGAGACGTCTTCCGTCCGCACAAGACTGTATAAATTCTGGTCTCCTCTGCGGCGCAAGAAGGGGCAAGTCCCGGCGGTTTGGCGGTGGCGTAAATACCGCTTGATGACGCGATGGCCGCAACCGCTGTACCCAGTTGTAAACTGGGTACAAAGCGCTGCACCGACAAGTCAACCTCTATAGCCCTGAAAAGGGCTTTCCGAAACAGGTCCGTGAATCGGTGCAAAGAGGCGAAGCGGTTCAGGATGGCGGCGCGGCGAGGTTTCAGAGATCGGGAGCGGAGGAGTAATAACAAGTTTCGGTGTTAGAACTGAACTGATTTATTCTGAAAAATGCGCCCTCTATATACCCGGCCGTGATCGCGTACCGCCCGACAGTGGGAAAGTACAGCCAATCAGCGGCCGGGGGAAAGAGACAGCCATATCTCTGTCTCTCTCTAAGAAGCACCGGACGGGCTACATTTCTGTACCGTACCGGGGCTTTCAAAAAACAATGGATTATATTTTTAACTATTAACTATTTTCCTAAAAGTAACTTAACCTAGCCTAGAGCTTTATTCTCCTCGGTATGGGCAAAGACCACCCCCGAAAGCGACACATTATAGTCTTTATTGAGGGGGCAGTACATTGCGTACACATACCGAGGTCCCTAAGCTAATTAAATATACTTTATACACAAAATCCCTTCTTCGGGCCGCAGTGTGGCGGGCAGCCGTCTCGCCCGCCGAGCGCCCAGAGTTCCTTTTCTGGGCCGCCGCACGGGGTACGCGATGACGTCGCTTACAGTAAGGGACATTTTTTTTTGTAGTAGTTTTTTTTTGCATTTATGGACTAAGTAGACTCTACTTAGTTCAAAAATGCAAATAAAACCTACTACAAAAAAAAATGTCCCTTACTGTGTTTTAAATTTGGACAGCCGAATACCACATGATTCGAGGGATGAAAATTGATTCTCTTCAAGTATTTTTAATTTGAATTTTTGATAGTAAATACTAAGCAAAATATGGGATCAAAAACATATTTTTTGTAGCTGCAACATTGCCCGTAGATCGTGCCGATATATTCCGTTATTAATAATAACGTGAAATACTCTAATAACGTTGACTATTGATATCAAATATGTGGATATTTTCTATAGATCTCTTTCTTCGCAACAATTATTTGTGTAATCTTCAGTCGCAACGTTAAATATATTTCAGGGTGTCCCGACGTGATATGAAACATGTATCGTTCTTCCCTTTTTTATGAAAGAAGATAAAAGTCTGACCATCCCAGCGCTTGCGACCACTTGACGATCACTAGATACACTGTGAACACGGTGAACGTTACACAAGTGCATAAAGTGATCGCTTAAGCCAGCCAAATGCTAGCCCAGGGATGCTCAGACTTCCTCCTTCATTCATAAAAAAGGGAAAAACTATACATGTTACATATCAAATTGAGACACCTTAAATTGACAACTCATCCATAGATTGAATAATCCAGTGTCCGAAATAATAAATAATATTAATAACTTCATTAATTGGTTCGGCAGAATGCATCGAAACACGCGTTACAATAGATTTTAGGAAAAAGTGATATTTACTAAGTAAAACTTAAATTTAAAATATAATTAACGTTAAGTATAGTTTAAGCAAAATATGGGCAGGATATCACAGTTAGGACGTTCAAGTATAGTAAATCTTGTAGGATTTTGTATTTGACTTTACCAATAATAACGCGTATTTTTATAAGTAAACTAGCATACATACAAGAGGGATTATTAGCTTCATTATACAATAAACTGAATGCGTGGTATGGATGAAGAAGCCTTTGGTTACCTGCAGAAGCACGTGACGGTCTCTTCGACATCGAGAGGCAGGGCGAATCCTCTTGGCGGGGGCCCCACGGCCGTGTAGCGCACGTGGAGCGCGCGAGCCGCCGCCCCCCGCGCGAACATCCCCGAGGGCCACATGGGCCCCCTGCCCCCTCGGCCCCCGCAAGGACACACGCCAAACCGGCCGGAAAACACGGCGACCAAATGTGTGACACGCTATGAAACCGACATCTTACGCCCAAACGTCAGAAAACAGTACACTAATAACTAAAACACTGGCTTAAAACTGGCGGTCTACATCATCCCTAAAACCTACATTTGTAGGTAATAGTAAAATATGTCCCCAGCACTAAAAACTTAAATAACTTTTTAGAAATATTTTTCAATCTGGTCACTTAAACATTAATATTAAAAGTCAGTATCTTAACATAAGAGTAAAAAATGGATCATTGTTTAAAACCGACAGTCTACATAATCTCTAAAACCTACATTTGTAGATACTAGTAAAACAGCTCCTCAACACTAAAAACTGAAGTTTTACTTTTAGGAATAATCTTTTTCAAACTGGTCACTTAAACACAAATAATAAAAGTCGATATCTTAAAATAAGAGTAAAAAATGGATCATTGTTTAAGGCAGGTGATTCATGTTTACTAGTGCACAATGCGCAACACGCACTTCCGCGAAGAGTGCAGCGTCCGGCCGTCTTCTGTCCCCATACACTTGGAGCAAAATGAACAATACAGACTCGGGTTCATACGACACACTATTTCCTACACACATACAACATTACGCAAGTGTGATACTTTCAAGGTATTTTCGTTCAGAACGACGGACACTTTCCAATAAAATTAATTAGACTAAAGCAAACCTTGGATTGTTGCATTTGAAGAAAATTGTCATTGGCGGCACCAACTTACGCTATCATCGTATTAAATAAGATGTAAAAAAACATTCAACAATAACAACGGAGATACAATGAATTATTTCAATACCGGTTACATTTCAATAAAAAAGACAAGTAACAATTAAAAATCAATGAATTAACAACACATGAATCACCCTGAGAAACATAGTTTTGAAATATGATGTATTTAGCGAGTACCTAAGAATAGCATCATTTAGGATAAGTCCACATTTGATCATGACATTCAATAATATCGATGACAGCGACCTCTGAAAAACGAAATTGGTCTATGATTCACGTCGAATTATTATGCAAAAAAAGCTTTACGACACGAGGTAAATCATTTCAAATTATAGGGTGTTTGTTTATTTGCAAATTAAATACACATCGGAAGAAGGTTAAATCAAAGTGATTTACTTTCAAAGCAATAACAGAACACTTCTAACTGTAATATTATTCACCGGCTGTAATAACTTAGTTCACGTGCTGCCGCTGCGTAGGAAGCATTAGCGCAAGCCGAAATATTATGTATGTAGGAATAACGTTAATTCAGCGCGTTCTACGAGGCATAAACCTTTTGTGAAATCGTTTTCATCTATCGCGAGCGTTAGAACTCAGAACTCATTGTCAGTAGAAGTATGAAGAGGTATAGAGACAAAACAAAACAATTTCACACTTGATGAGTCACTAAAGGTATTTCATAATATCACCGAGCGTTTTAATCAGAGCCGACGGTACTCAATCTGGAGGATGCGATAAGGCGCTGCACGGCGGGCGATAAGGCGAGGGTCTCCGCGTGGAGACGAGCCGGCGACGCGCCGATACGGCGACGCGGCGACAGGAGCGCAGGAGGTGGGCAGAGCGAGGAGCGGCCGCGACTGGCGACCCGCAGCCGGTGACCGGGTCCCGGGTCTTCTCGCCTCACCTCGACCGGCACTAGATAACGCTCCGACACGAGCGGATGGCCATAATTCCATTATTGCCAACGCGACCATCCACCGCCGACTGGATAAGACAATGTTGCGCCGCAAGTGCGCAAGCGCCTACTGAAGATAACGTATCGTACGAATTCGTTAATTCCACCTGTAAACATAATATCGCAGACCTCCGCGAACCGCCGGCCGGCCTATGTACAAGCTGCGAGAACACTATCGCGGGCGGTTCAACTCAAATCACAGTCCACGACACAAATCGATTCTAATTAGTACTGTTTAGAAGAAAGAATATCAACAAAGTATACGTATAGAATGTATACATTACAGATATCGACAATTTTCAGTTATTCGTGTATATTCCATTACTTATTTATTGCCAACTAATAGTATGTAGATATGTATTTGTATGTCCATGTACATGTGTATGCATGTATGTATGTATGTATGTGTGTGTATGTATGTATGTAAGTATGTACGTATGTATGTATGTATGTATGTAAGTATGTATGTTTGTGTGTACAGTATCGAACAGATTAATTGAAACAAAACTTTTTTTTTCGTTTTTTCAAAAAAAAAATTTTTTTGGTGTTCTCGTATCATGGACCAGGGCTGCTTCTTTCAGTGACTGAGATGATGAATAGCGAGAAATATCAGCCAATTCTTCTGGAAAAGATACTACCAGATATACAAAAACGAAGGTGAAATGGTAATGGAATATTTCAGCAGGACTTAACCCCCTGCCAGAAATCCAAAAAAAAAAGAATTTCTTCACACAAAAACAATGAACTGTGTTGGACTGGTCAATAATTTTGCCAGACATAAACTTAATTGAAAATCTATCGGCAATCTGTAAGAGTCGGCTCTCCAATTGATTGCACTACGGTGGAAAAGCTCATTTTGTCCATAATTCAGGTATGGTTTTGAGACGAAAAAACGGCATCCACGTGCCAAAACCTTATAGAATAGATGCCAAGAAGAGCAAAATCTTTGATTGCGCCCAAATAAGATCATAATAAATATTAATTTGTGATATAACTAATAAACAAAAGATTTTACAAAACATTCTACGAAAATACAACAAAAAAGTTTTGTTTCAATTAATCTATTCGATACTGTATGTATGTATGTATAAATACATTTTGTAAAATGTGCCCTCGACACGGGAAACCTCAGTGAAGGGGCACATTAACGTTATCTGTAATTTATAATTATGTAATTGTGCAAGTAAAACACTTGTGTTTTTTACCACTTGAGTTTATTTTATGACGACTAGTTTCGGACGCTATGCTTCCATCTTCAGGTATAAATGTAAACTCAAACGTAATAAATAATTAACTGTTCTATTAAGTGTTTTTCTTTAACAATTTCATCACGGTTTACCACAAAATGAATGCCGAAACAATAAATAAAATATGTAATTATGTATATCGTAGTCGTACAGGAGAAAGTGACCAACTAATAAAACGTAAAATGTTCAGAAGGGACATTTAAGTCACTTTTGCTTGGCAATAAAATAAACATCAATGCAGTTAGTCATTTTTAACAAGTGAATATATTACACTTTCACGTTCAAAATCCTTTTGGATATTTTCAACGAAATATTAAGCTAGCAAGATATCAAATAGTCAACGATCACGTTTTTATAAAAAATGCACTTAGTCACTTTCTCCTGTATGACTACGATATGATGATAATAATAAAATAAAAAACAACACATTTTTCCATCTCAATATTCATGACGAAGAATATAAGCCTGGGCATTCACAGGGCTTACGACCTGTCATATGCTGGTTAAGAGACCACTTTACGGACGTATAAAATTCACCATTCTACCAATGGTTTCTCCGAGATGTGGCAATAGAAAACGTCATTTGGGATTACGTTACTTTGTAGTTTCCAGCCGAGAAAAGCTGACGTCAGTGGATTAAAACAAAACTGCCTACGCTCCTAATGATTACGTGATTTATATATAATACATACATTAAAGGATTTTTTCAGTCGTGTGATTAGTGTGCTTGAAAAAAACCAGAGAGATCATGACCCCGCGGTACCATCACGTGTCGTTCACGGACTTCGATCGACAGGTCCTGGTTTAGCTGAAACGACTTGTTTCTTGCTTGCGTGAAACGTTGAATACATCTTTTCGAGAGTACCTCTTCCGTTTCAAAATTAGACAATACTCTATTTGCGAATATGATGAGACGTCATCACAAGCATAAGTAGAGTTTTGTCCCTCATTTAGTGTGGATATGTTTAATTTTTGAAAAAAAATTAAATTGGAAACAGGATAAGAGAAAGAAGGTGTAAAAAAAATAAAATAAATCGGTGAGGCAATAGGATATAAAGATCCATCCGATTTAGTGGTGTCCTATTTAGAAAATATGACAAGTAAATGAACTATGTGACAAATCTTGATTGATATCAGATATTGAATCTATTGTAAATATTGTATTCAATTGTATTGTTTTTATGGATCTATTGTATTGTTTTTAGGGATCAACCTTAATAATTTTTTATTAACCAAACACATTCGCAAATTGTCCGCCTCCGTAGTGTGATGGTCAGCATGCTTGGCTGCCGTTCTGGAGGTCCCGGGTTCGATTCCCAAGGGAAGGGAGTTAAATAAATATATGTGATTTTTTCACTGTAATATTTATTCAATCTAACCCTGGACTGGTACCTGAAGCGGAGGGCTGATCACCTTTCCTTCATGTGTAAACGATCAAGATAACTCTGCGTTAATATGACGCAGTGCCTTATGCACCATTGGGGTGCGGATAAGGGTTTTATTATTTATTTATATTATACACATTCACTATCATTTTTAAGACATATAAACTAAAAACTAACTAACTAAACATATAAACTAAGTATGCTATAAATCCTTGTACATAATAAATAGGCAAGGAGATTTTTCTTAGGCAACTAATATTTTTTTTAAAACACAGTGGGTACGCGTAGCATTGGTTGAAAACTGTACAAAACAATAACACATTTATGTACAATTTATTTAATTTCCAAATACCCAAAGATCCGAGTCATGACTTAAACCATTTTTTCTAAAATATATATGATTAAATTAATAAAGGGGTTTTACATAAATTCGAAATGAACCAATTACTTAATAATAACTCATAATGTAATAAAAACTTTAGCAAAATAAGACAAAAAGTAACGAATGAATCATCTATCAGTCATATTTTGAGTCACGTTGCCACATGAAGATTTTAATATCCAAGTAGATCACATATGAATATAAGGACTCGTATATTATTATGCAAATAAACATTTTATGATTGAAGTATCATAGTTTGCGTTTAACTAATGCATATGTATGTATGTACAGTAAAACCTCGGGTTATGACCAAAACTTCTTCGACTTACGAACAAAATATCGGGTTACGAACAGGAGATATTAGCGAAATTAGCAAGAAAGAATTAGAATAGCTTCGTGATAAGCAGAAAAATACGGCGGCGGAGAAAATATTATCTTCAGGGTTAGATAAAAGAATGGATGCTGGTGAAATGTGAGCGAAATGGAGTAAGATACAAAGATTCGTAGACAGATATCATCCCCATTAAACCGTGGAAATGATAATTCGGTGTAATATTCTAGATATCGAATCATAATATTACAGGTAATAAAGTAAAATTTCTTTGCACCAAACATCTCATGAGATACATCAAAGAATACAGATTGCGTTTTATTTTTCGTTCGTCATTTTTGTTTTGCTAAATACGAGAATTTTTACCGATTTCGGGCAAATACGACGAAGCTTAAAAATTTTCTGTGATGGAAAACCGATTTGAAGATATCTTCTTCCGATTGCACGAAAGTACGTACTTCTTAAAATATTTATAATATAAAATAATTATTACTTTTTATATTATAAATATTAACTAAATTTAACTAACTAACTAACCATCACGCCGCTTAACCGCAGGGGTAGGCAGAGAGAATCGAACGCCACACCACTCTGTCTTTGAAAACATTCTTCGCCTCTTCTAAATTCATGCATCTCCTCATACATACCCGACGATTATTACGACTCCTGACCGGGCCGCATTCAAGTATTTGACATACCTGATAGTGCCAAGTTTTCCTCGGTCTTTCTCTGCTTCTTTAGATACGTATGTATGAATCTGAAGTAAATTTTCCAATTTATTTTTATGATGCTTGGTAAAAAAATTGTATGCCAGACTAGTATCATTAAAATAATAATAATACTAGTCTGGCATAATTTTTTTTACCAAGCGTCAAAAAAAATAAATTGGAAAATTTTCTTCAGATTCATACATACGTATTTATATATATTTTGACGTATTTATTTCGTATTATATATATATATATATATATATATATATATATATATATATATATATATATATATATATATATATATATATATATATATATATATATATATATATATATGTATATATATATATATATATATATATATATATATATATATATATATATATATATATATATTTATATATATTGTATTTGATTGATTTATGACCAACGAGTATAAACTTTAATCCAGAATCAACATTAATATTGATAATTAAATATAGATAAGTTATGTACGAGCAGGCTGCTAATGAGATTTTTTTAAATTAAAAATTGATCCACATTTTGACATATAACAGCATGGCTAAATATGCTTAATTCTAGATATGACCACTTGTGGCCTAAGTATTTGACGAGTAGGACATTTATATATATATATATATATATATATATATATATATATATATATATATATATATATATATATATATATATATATATATATATATATATATATATATATATATATATATATAAATATATGTACATACATACATACATACATAAACACACACACATATATATTAATATATAAAGCGTTACCCTCAGACTGGTACCAAGGGCGTAAGAATGACAACTTCGTCTTATGTCTTAAGCATCATTAACGATCAAGATTACACAGCCACGATCCAAAGCACGATACAATGATCCATTTTATCAAATGGAGAAAATAGGAACATACATGGATGAGCGCCCATTAAACGCTTATTAAAAAAAATATCGCGTGATGTGCGGGTAAACAAACGCATAGCAGCAGGTACTTTATTTTTCCGGTTTTCAATAACATCTATTTCACTTCATTTAATTTTTTTTTAACATATTATAATAAGAACACGTGTATTAAAAAAAACTATAAACTCAACAAAATACACTTCAAAAGCCAACAAAATATCGCTGGCGATATACAGATATGTACTGAAATGTAAAATCTGCGATGCGACAGCGAGGTTGGGGTTCTGGAGGGGCGGCGGTGAAGGGGAGAAGGGAAGAAGAGAGGAAGCACTTCAACACTCGCGAAGCCTTCCCTGGTCTAGGGGTAGCTACACACGTGAACGGCAATGCAAATTAATATGTATAGATACTGGGTATGAACTCGGTTTGTTCCCTCAGCAAACGTAAATGAGAGAGGGTGTGAGTGTTAATATCTCGTCAGGGTCAGAGGGTAATCTAGATGTCTAGATGTCGTACCGGAGATCAAGTGTGATCTCATCAGATTGGCGGTTCATTTTTCTCGAACTTTTTGATATCTATAAATCCAAAAAGCCTATCCTAATGCTTATAACCATGATCAAAGACGTAAGTGCGCTGCATAAATCGTAACTCTTCTAGTTTGAGTATATCAAATATTTTTTTACACGGTGAATGATAACACGAGCAATGATTAAATTGGCTCTGTACGGTGCTTTTAGCATGGTAACATATTTATGTATCTATTAGTAAATTTCACATACGCACTACTATCACGCCGTTACTTCCAAGGTACGCAGAAATGATAGAACGTCACAAGCGTCTGTCCTTTCATATTGACATACATGCCATCCGGTTACGTAGACTTTTGACATAGACAGATTTTAGATTCTGATTGATTTGAGTACAAATTCTTTCTTGGCCCGTTGGCAATCATACTTACTCTCATCATCCATTTGTTTTATATAAAAAAAAACAACCTTAGACACCTTTTCGCATTATTTTCAATCATACTTACTCACCCTTACATTTCCATTTAATTTATTTATTTTCTTTACGAGTGGAATACATTATAAGTACATATAATTTGTTTACTGAACAATTGCAAGCGCATTTCTACGATTTAATTAAAAATAATAAAAAAAGTCAACATTATCGATTACTAAAGCGTTTATTTTTTAGTAGTTTTTTTAGGATTTCATCCTACGAACGATCATGTTAGTATTTTGTATAATGAAACTGCACATCAAATCAATAATTTGATACGTTGCAGAGAAACGAATCATTTCGAAGTAAACATACTTTGCAACATATATATATACCATATACATTACGAAAATGAATACAGTGTTGTGGATAATCGGACAAAACATTGCTTAAAAAATCCATATATTTTTTTATTCTACTCTACTACTACTACTACCATCACGCCGTTTGCCATCAGGTGTGGGCAGAGATGATGGAACGCCACACTCGTCTGTCCTGACATATTATACTCCTAGTTTCCTTCACATCCATACATCTAGTTATACATGCCCTTCGGTTACGTAGACTTTTGACACAACCAGATTTTAGGTTATGATTGACCTATTTTTTTTTTGGCGAACCATGTTTTGTTCTCGAATTTGCCAAATATACTTTATTTGTCTTTCTCTCGTTATCTATTCGCTCCACACGTCCAGACCACCTCAAAGAACATTTCTTTATCTTTTCAATTATCCCTAGTTCAGCCTTACATTATTTTCTAATATCTTCCTTTTTATTTTAGTCATACAACGTTTTCCATACATTCGTCTGAGGAAACGCATTTCAACATTTTATTCTCTCCTATATAATTCACAAAATGTTGTCGGCAGAGATAATTTCGCATTACTACTTAAGACAATGACAAGTCAAAAGTATGGTGCTAGATTTGATATTATAAAGTAGTGTAATGCAAAATAAATACCTCAAAATGGAAATTTTCGACTAATATGGGAAATAGGGATGCCCCACACATCGTGACATCTAAGTAATATCAGCGAATAAAGTTGTTATAAAACATAAAATATGTAATAAATGCGAAAAAACCGTTATTTATATTAGCCTTACCTGTAAGAATATACAAATAAATATTTTAAACATTATTTGATAATAAACAATATTTTTTTTTAATCCAATGGAATATTTGAATTCTTAAACGAAAATTTGTAGTATTTCAAACAAAGACAAAAATATTTTCGTATTGCCGATATTATATAAGCTACTCTTTCGAATTGCATATTATGTAAATGCGATTATTATTGTATCGATAAACTGTACAATCTCAGCAGAAAGGTCAAAAAGAATCAATAAATATCACCATGGCAACGAAGAAATAAAATATTGTATGTGCATTTTAAAGCGAGCAAGATAATTGACGTTTCTCATTATGAGTAATATGAGAGTCTAGGGATCTTTGGAATAACAATATTATTAATAGTACGAAAGTTCATTGGCTTAGAGAATAATTTTAAATTTATATCTATAAATTCACATAAGACATTAGGAAATATAAGTGTACATTTATAAGTACAACGTTTGGCATGCATTACGTACCCCATAAACCAGTCGACAGTATCCCTTAAGTATTCTGGTAGGCGCTCCAGCTTGACGAAAATTTATTAAGCGCCTAATCTCGCGAAAATAGACTGGGAAATCAATTCCCAGGATCACCTGCTGTAACTGTCAATAACTCGGGCTTGCGTCAAATCAAATTGCACTTCACTTAAATCGATAAATTTACGCTAATCCTGGAACTCACGATTCAATAAATTAATTTAACGTCAACGCAATTAAAGAACGCGGAGACGAATTCATATATAATTTGTTTTTCATGTTAAAATCGACGCAATGCATCGCCATTCATAGGCTAGCAGCTGAGCGAAAAATCGCCATCTTGTGTATACATTTTTTTAATGTTGCTTAGGAAAATTTGGTAGATGTACGTAACTGTATATGGTCATATTACGGATCAATTCGGTTCTTACTTACAAAGGGAGGAGCTTTTATATCCATAATAACGTATTTTTGGTAAAATCTTATGAAGTGCACAAACTTTTCATGAAAGAAAGTAAATTTAAGTTTTATTTTGTTGTTTATATGTATATATATATATATATATATATATATATATATATATATATATATATATATATATATATATATATATATATATATATATATATATGTTTATATATATAATATATATATATATATATATATATATATATATATATATATATATATATATATATATATATATATATATATATATATATATATATATATATATATATATATATATATATATGTATGAAGATATATTTAAACAAATTTATTTTGCTCTGTGGCAACGCATTCATAATATTAAATTTATGAATGCATTGCCACTCATAAATTTAAATAGAAAGCTATCAATAACAAAATATTATATAATAAACTTTTATGTGGCTTATTATTTTAATTATGGATCAAGTTGTGGTACTGCGCTAAAATTTAGAAAATATCTGAGAGTCCTCAACACTATTTCCATATAGTGCGTTATGAAGTTCGATCAATTTATTTTTTTAAAATCTCTATAACTGATATTTTAAGTGTTTTCATATATCAATTTTCATTATATCAATATTTTTCAATGAGTGGACCACTTTTTAAAAAATCTATACTTCACCATTTGGTCTTTGCTTTTTCTATGGTTACAAAACGTCAATTTCGAGATTTAATCTTTTGACGAATTTTCTTAGCTGCCTTCGAAATCACCGATATTTACGTTAGAATTGAGTATATAATTGGCTTTTATTTTCTAAACACAAAATGTTTCGTTTGCCACTAGGGGAGAGGGTTGATCCTGCTGAAGAGAAACGCAAAGTGCGAGAAAATACGATTCAAAACGTTCTAACATTTGCTTTTCTCGTGGGTGCCATCAGAATAGGTGAGCTTTTAGGTTAACTTATTGATTTTAATGCGGTATTAAAGTAACGCTTTGTTATTGAATTCAAAATAAACCTGGCAGTTGTAAGGTTTTGGTTTGATGGCGATGATTCATACATCTCTTGGACTCGGATGTTATCTAGCAACATGTTTTATTGTATTCAAACAATTCAACTTTTTAGCCAGACCGAAACTTTTTCAGGGAAATTGCCTAAAAATAAAAAGAATGAGTTTCGATGATTTAAATTACATTCTTCTCCAGATAGAGCCTTAAATGCATTCTATCTAGGCTTCACATTGTTTGTTGGACTTGGTACCAAAGGTCATTTTAGACCTCCAATAAAATAGTAATATCGCACCTAACTGTTGTATTTAGACAAATTTTACAGTGTTTTACCAGGATTTAAATATCACAAGAAATTCTCTTCTTCTGAATGGTGTGTAGGCCTTGTGGCCTGTTTTCTAAGAGGGATTATAGCCTTCTGCGATGTCAATCTATCTGAAATTTATTTAATTTAATATATGTTTCTAATAGCTTAGTACACACGCATACATTTTCCTATTTGAACTCTTAAGGTATTTCAACAAACTCCTGCAGACTTTTACCTATATTATGTCAATATCTTCACAATCCCAATGCACCTAAATATCTGGCTGAAAATTTTATATACCTCTCAGATCGTGATGTATCACTTCGTTCTTCCCAAGAACGAACACTTTCTTCGGTAATTCCTTCTCTGTCCAAACGGCCAGACTATGGAATAAATTACCTCTCCTTTTAAAAATGCACCTTCTCTAATAATTTTGAAGAAACGTCTGAGGCATAACTATTTATCATTAGAATCCTAACTGTCCATCAAACCTCCTCCTTTAGTTTTACCCTCTACCTCCTTCCTTAAACTCCCTTTTTCCTTTGCCCTCCTTATTATCATCTTTTGTAATTTATGTTTTTTTTTAATGTTCAAGTACTATCTACCCTCTGATTGCAAAAAGCTATATGTATATGGTATCAAACGTTCTGGTCAATATCACTTGTCTGTTTTTGGTTGGTTGGAAAATATTGCTTTTCAGCATAAGCCCGCCAATGTACTTTTTTATTTTCTGTTTATGAAATTTAAATAAATAAATATTGTAATATTATATCAACCACGTCCAGGCTCCATAACTTGCCTGCTGTAATCCTTTTGAGAATATTCGAGTTTCCAGATGCAAATCAAAAGTTTGTGAGAGTAAAGTTGTGTTATTCTCCCTTTTCTCGTCCTAATCAATCATATCTACAGTTCCCCTTCCAAAAAGCATATATGTACATTTCCATGTCATCTGCCTCCTTTAAACTATTTTACATTCCTGATTCGATGTGGCCATTCAGCATCCAATAAATTGGAGATTATGAAATTAGTAAATCATCATAGAGCTATGTTATTTCCGCATCAATCCGATGTAGTGCCCTATGCACCATTTGGTGCTGAATCTCCCGTTATATAGTTAGGTGTAACATTAATTTGAGGTCGACAAAATGGTAAGAAAACCAGGAATTGATGATGATAAAACGGCTGTCCAAACTTACACAGTAAGGGACATTATTTTTGTAGTACAATTTTTTTCATTTTTGGACTAAGCAGAATGTACTTAGCCCAAAAATGCAAAAAAATGTACTACAAAAAAATGTCCCTTACTATGCTTTGAGTTTGGACAGCCGAATAAGCTCTTATAGTAACCCATTTGTTTCTCTGTTTCAGCTCCTTACATACTGGAAACCTTCGAACTGGTCTGACATGCGGTGATAAGCAACATAGGTTTATGTAAATGGGGTGATCTATGAATAAGTGAGAAATGTAATTGTGTATTGAATAGGGCTAATAAAATAAATAAAACAATGTCTTAATAAATTACACCGAGGCTTTTAATGTTTTGATTCCAAATACAAGTAATATTAAGAGATTGAATCCTTTACTAGCATTCCATTATTCAGACGGGGCACAAAGTACTATTTAGATACGAGACTTTAGAATATTATATTAATTGGCATTTTTATAGAAACATGGAACGTGAAGAGAATAAACTAACATTTCCAAATGCTAAAAACATACTTAATATTGGAAATAATCTAAAATAATTGAAATAAGGGATATTCTATTTTTTTATATTTGTCTAATCATTTGGAAAGTAAGTAATAGATCAACAAAAATTATTTTTCTATACAGATTTTTAAGTCAAGAAATATATATATAGTTTTCAGGGTAAATATATCAAAAATTAAAAACAAATACATATTAAAATATATTTCACAAAGTATCAAAATACAATAAAATGGTTTACAGGAGACTTAAAGGTATACGTTTTGTTATGTACACCTTAAAAGAAGTAATCATCCTTTCTACCTTAATAGAAAATCTAGACAGAAATTCTAATTTAATTACTACTCTAATGAGCTGTGAAAACTATAATAATCAGTTTACAAACTAAAGCCAAAGTTGTTGATGTTTCCGTGAGTTCAGAATCTATTAGAGAAAGTATCAGCTAGAGAAATTACCAATTTTGTGACCCGTTTCCTTTCAAAATGAAACACTTTGGCTTCAATTGAAAACTAATTACAAGTCAGGAATACAATTAAATCTGTTTAGTGCTATCATAGTTGAAGTTAATGGCGGAAATGAACGATTATTGGACTAACTATATGTGACAACATGCATGCAACCTAATCATACCAGACATTCAAACGACACATATTTGCCTTACTTCGAAGATCAGTCAATGGCAACTTAAAATTCATACCACATGAATAACAACTGGTTGAATATTTATTTGAAGACAATACAAAAGTAAAAAGATGCTAGATACTTAGGTGTCAAACTTACGAGGAATTTAATCTAAACATTCTTTGTTATTAATTATTACTATCGGAAATCCAATCCACTTTAAGTTTCCCTCGAGTGATCATATTAGTCGGCATTAGCTTAAAATTTAATAATTGAAAATGATTACTAAACTCAATTTTATGTTATACTGATATTGGAACCGGCAGCATAACCGGTAGGCATCTATTTATGATAATAATTAACTAATTAAAATCAACTCCCTTCGTTACGATCCATATTCCAATGGCAACCCATCGATCCTACCTCTTCATTTACGTTAGTAAGATGAGTAAATTTCCTGTATTTCTGGATACTTACCTGCGGAACAACACAGTGCATCGAGGAGTCCTAATGTCTGCTGAAAATATTTACCCAGGTGCACCGAAAGTTCAAGTTATATTGTATCGTAAAGGCAAAGCAGTCATTAGTCATATATGCCGCAACAACATTGTCATTTTTAAATCTCAACTGCGCATTTATACAAATTGTTTCCGACAAATGCGACTAAAACAATTCAATTTGGCAGTTAAGTGTTAATAAATATATTTCGATAATTTCAACATCCGGGTAAAATGATTTACGCAACTAACTAATCGGAAGAACTTAAATGCTTCGACACTAAATTAAAAATAAGATACATATACGTTTTTAAGAGCCTGATGTAATTTTTAAAATGGATAGTGTCCGGAGCTGGAAATGGGCGGTGGTAGTTTCACTTCTCCGTCTCGTCCGAGTCGGAGACGCTCTCCGTCTCCTGCAGCCAGACGAGCCAGGTGTTGACTTGGAACAGGGCTTGGCCCTTGCCGGGGTAGGCGTCGGTGATGTCCTCCTTCCACATGAAGAAGGCGTCCTCCTCGCAGATGGCCTTGTCGTAGAGGGCGTCGAACCAGCGCAGCAGCATGCCCTTGGGGAAGCCCAGCGAGTAGCAGAAGACCTGCAGCGAGTGGATGGCGGTGAGCTGCAGCTGCAGGTTGTGGTGCAGGAAGGAACGCAGCACGGGCGTATACTGCTCCAGCAGCGCGCGCTCCTTCTCCACCAGCGACTTGTCGGGCGGGTTGAGCACGGGCGCGCCGGGCGCCAGCGTGGACTCGTGCGTGATGTGCTTCACCAGCACCGTGACCAGGGCGTTGATGAAGCCCGGGTCCGTGTGGCAGGCGGGCTCCAGGTTCTCCTTGATCCACTTGTAGAACTGCCCGGGGTTGGGGTCGGCCTGCAGCTGCTTGCCCAGCTCCGCCTGGATGCGCAGCAGCGGGAACAGGAACGACAGCCCGCGCTCGTCCAGAATCTCCGCCAGACGCTCCTTAGTGCGCTCGCTCGCCGGCAACAGCGACATGAGATTCACCTGAAAATGTTACACAATTACTAAACTATGTACCCAATGCAACATTCCAACAAAAACGCGTACACGTAAGGTATAATACGAGGTAAATAAAGATAAATCCAAAATGTCAAATGCTCTGGTGAGATAAATCAATGATTTTATTGCGCATTGAGTTTTTTCAAAACATCGTTGCATATCAATTAGTTATATTGATATAAAAAAGGGCGATTCAAATGTTTATGAACATAAATGTAAAAATAATAAAAATAGTTGTTACGCACCTTACTATTATTGTACATTTCAGTAAGAGTTTGTTTTTCGAGTGTCTTGTTCATCTGTTGCAAGACAAGCAGGAATAACGGGTAGTGGGCCCCATTCTCCGTCAGTGAGGCTATCTCAGCCAGTGTAGTCAGCCCCTAAATCAAAAACAATCAATTATAATGTTTGAAATATGCAAAGAATTGTTATCCTTATAAATCACCACTGGGAATTAGTCTATGGTAGTTACCGATTAATGAAACAAGGTTATTCGTGGCCCTCATTACCATTTTATTTAATTAATTGTAAAATAAATGACTTGCAAACATTATGACCAACGTTAAGGGTGTAAAAGTAAAAGTGACACTTTGCAACATTTAATATTTCCGAGTTAAAGATTGATAACAACTGTAAAATTCATACTTCATAGAGAAATGAAAATTATTGATTCATAGTAAAAATAAATCTTATAGGTGTCTCAACTTGAGATGAAACATCAATCGTTTATATATGAAAGAAGGTTGAAGTCCGAGCGTAGGTTTCATGTTTTACAAATTTGAAAAAATGAAAAAAAATAAAACGGGATTTTATTTTTTAATCTATGGTCACAATCTTGTAAAACAGAAAAAGTGACTGTTAATGGTGCCACTCTCACATAGACATCTTTAGTGTTCAATTGTGTACTAAACAAAATATTTGGTATTTGGAGAATGCCACTTCTTTTGTAAAAGGTAAACGTAATATTCATAAACTCCTGTCGGAAAGGGCTTTCTATGACCCGCAAAATATAAATGATAGCCTTAGGCTGTACCTGTTGCATAGAATTAGTGAGGAGTTGAGCGACAGCGGTCCCGATGCGGGGAGTGGAGGCCTCACGCTGAGAAATGACCTGCGCCAGAGACCGGATCCCCTCGTTGCACACGGCCGTAGTCAGTAGAGAGTCCTTCTTCAGGGCAACCAGCAGACCCACGCACTTTTCAGACTGCTCATCTACAATTTCAACAAAAAATATATATATTATTTATTGATTCGGCATTAACTTTGTGGAATGACAAGATTATTTTATTTAAATTAAACACTTGAATATTCCACTTTATAGAGTTTTATTTTTATTTACTAGTTTCGAAAACGACAGATGTTTTCATCTTCTGGTACAAACCTATATATACACCTAAATATATTTTTGTTCGTTAGTTTCAATTTGTATCAGAAGATGAAAACATCTGTCGTTTTCGAAACTAGTCGTAAATAAAAATAAAACTCGATAAAGTGGAATATTCAAGTGTTTAATTTTAATAAAAAAAATATATAAGAAAGTGCGAAAGTGAAAAAGTCATTGAAAATATGTGTAGTGCCATTTATCAAATTGATAACAGGTGTTTATATTCAGCTTAGAAATACAATAGTGAAATTTTGTTTTTTTTTGTTTTTAATTACCTAATGTCCAAGTGACTCTGAAATCTAGCTACGGCTTATGCAACACCACTTATCATGACTACTCAGGCTTATAAAACATTAAGCATAATTTCTTTGAAAATTTTAATAAAAAAATATTGTTGAAGTTGTGCCAATTTTAAGAAAGTTATATATTTTTGTGGTAATCGCTAAAAACCGCATGCTGCCAGGCATACCGCAGGCTAAAGTCTATTGCTTTTAGACCCCTGATTACAATGTGTTAATATTGGCAGTTCTCATATTGCTCACTCTTTTCAAGAATGTCATAAATCAAAAAACTTGATTTTTCAGGAGAACGTTTTTAAAGTTTAAACATATAACACGTATTAAAAATAAATATCAAGCCACTTATTGAACTTTTTACTGTGTAACAGATCTTTTTAGTTAAAACCTGAAGGTTTTTTCTCCATTTGAAAAATATTTCATACATTTAAAAAAATAATTAAACAATACCTTTTCTTCAAAATGCAAAAACAACATTTTCTGCCCTGTACCGGATAAATATTAAGTTAAAACTATGCCTCTTTTGCTGGGATATAGTACATTTTCTGGGCATTCCGAAAACATGCACAACTGAAAATCGTCATTTTTTTATTTATGACATTCTTGAAAGAAATGAGCGATATGGGTAAAGGGGTGCAAACTTGACTCGAGAGGATGCAAAGTAGCTGGCAGCCGACAGAAGAGCCTGGAGGCAGTTGTGGACTCAGTTTCCTCCACATAGGGAGTGGATATGTATTTAGTGTAGGAACTCAAGGTGAAAGGATATTACAGATTTGCAGGAAAAGAAATGCAAGAGGAATAGTAGAAACAATTTGAGAGGAAAAACAATAGAAGCAACATACGGTGTTTGAAAATGATGCGGAATGCATCAAAACATGTGCCACAGTAGATTTTAAGAAATAGTGGTATTTACTAAGTAAAACATTAAATAAAAATAGAAGCAACAGCTAGGGCATTCGGGGTCACATGCCTGTGCTCCTACAAGCCTAGAAAAGCATAGAGTACCCCGAAGAGGAATATTAATTGATGAATATTATAAAGTGTGTGAAAAAAGTACAAAACAACAAAGGTTGTTGATGACATCATTTGAATGTTTATAATTTTCAATTTTCTCTAATTAAATCAATAAAATTAACAATCACAAAACAAACAAATCAAACAAAACAGTCATGTTAACACTTAAACGACTTAACAATTATAACCCCAAGACAAAACTATATACGTAATTAGGTGTCAATATTGCAAAACATGGTTGTGGTTTATATAATTTCCATTTTCTACATTTTTGTAGGTACTATTTTCAACTAAAATCAGTTTTTTAGCAGCCGAGTTCTTGTAAAACAGTTCCCTAGTGATTATTTTTCAAAACATAGAATGCAAATAAAAATGATGTAACAAACCCAATTTTTCCAATGCGTAATTGAGAACAGTGAATGGGACATCTTTGACAATTTTATCAGGAATTTTCATTTCCTTATATGCAGCTATAGCCACATCCATGGGGTCATCCTTGGGTTGTTCGTCTTGTGCTGCAGAATTTAAGGTGAGGGTATCCAATATACCCGTCACACGTTTCAAAATTTCTTCCCTGTTCGGACCCTGCAAAAAAAATACAAAGTTAATTACAATTTTTGACCATTTTCTAAATCATGGGTTCCCGATCTGGGCAATATCGCCCACTTCTGGGTGATATTGTCCGCCTCGGTAGTGTAATGGTCAGCGCGCTCGGCTACCGTTCTGGAGGTCCCGGGTTCGATTCCAAGGGGGGGTCAAATAAATGTAAGTGATTTTTTCACTCTAATATTTATTCAATATCACCCTGGACTGGTACCTGAAGCGGACGGCTGATCACCTTTCCTTCGTGTGTTAACGATCAAGATAACACCGTGTTTGTATAATGCAGTGCCCTATGCACCATTGGGGTGCGGATAAGGGTTTTGAATTGTGTGTGATGAAAAAGTCTTGGTGGGCAATACTGGCTGTGGGAGAATTTAGTGGGTAATGTGAGTCAAGTGGGCAATTCTCATGCATGTGAATATGTTTCCGGACCCTTAGGCAGAGAAAATAGAACATCACACCAATCTGCCTTTGTAAACAATCTTCGCTTATTCCACATTCATGCATCTCCTCATACATACTCGCTGATTGATTAATCCCACTCCTGAACTGATGATGCCCAAGTATTTGAAACACTTGATCATGCCAAGTTTTCTCCAGACTTCCTCTGCTTCTATTACCAACCACATTCGCCTCATAAATTTGTTTTACTATTCTTTCTTTACTCATTCGATTCACATGCGCTAATCATATCGACACACCTTTCTTAATTTTATTTATAATGCTTATCACAGCCTAGAATTCTTTCCTAATATCGAAAATATTGGGTAATTTTAAATTTAAAAAGTTAAGATGAAAACATTCATTCAAATTTTGAAATAGAAAAAAAAGTGACCTTGTAAAAATTTTGAAACGTGATAATAATTTTGTTTGTAATATTCAAAGAATTATGGTAAATTGTCTACAGATAAGTTATTTTTGATCTTATAAAAAAAGGATTTTAAAACAAATAAATAATGCAGACGTATGGGTACATGCACACTCCTCTGGGATAGTTTTGTCTCGCCATAAGGGTTGATGAAGTAAAGCTGTGACCGCTCTTTAGGAAGGAGGATAGATATATGTTACGATGATTAAAGAAAACACTTGTTTTATACCACTTGAGTTTTATTAGACTACATGTTTCGGAAGTTAAACTTCCATCGTTCAGGTCTGTATAGTAACTAAAATATAAAATATAAAATTTGTTGATGTGATAGTGTAGTGGAAGTCTGTATTTGTACCTAAACGGCATTAATGAAGCTTCCGTTCCGTACGAACCGAGGTCGCAAACAAGAGGATGTCTTTGGTGTTTATTTGTGTTTGCTTTTTGCGCGTTTAGTGTGAATTTCAAAAAGCATTGTTTAATTGTGTCGATTTTCCTGCGATCGTGTATTTTCTTTATGTTTTGGCGGTGGTGTGTATTGAATTCCCCTCCCCCTAACTTTCCCCTCTCCTTATTTATAGAACAATTTTATATTTTATAATTTAGTTGTTAAACAGACCTGAATGATGGAAGTTCAACTTCCGAAACATGTAGTCTAATAAAACTCAAGTGGTATGAAACAAGTGTTTTCTTTAATCATTGTAACATGTCTTACCACAAAGTTAATGCCGAAATAATAAATAAGATATATGCTATGAGAAGTGCGTTACCTTGTCCTTCTTGGTCTTGCCGCCCTTGTCCTGCGCCTGCTTGATGGTGATGGCGGGCTCCTTGAGCATGGCGGCCCCGCCCCCCACCAGGTGGCTGCCGGCCGGAGCCTTGGGCGGTGTCGGCATGAAATCCACTCCGCTATTTCCTCTTTCACCAGAATTCGGCCTCAAATCTATAATTAGACAAAACACTTATTTGTATTAAAAATAAATCTAAAACGCTTTTAAACTGACTAACTATTACGTCGCTTCAACGAGAGAATACAACGCCACACCACTCTGTCCTTGCAAATATTCTTCGCCTCTTCCACGTTCATGCATCTCCTCATACATACACGCCGATTGTTTCGACTCCTAACCTGACCACTTTCAAGTATTTGGCATACTTGATTTCCCGTGTTTCTCGGTCTTCCTCTGCTCCTTTTACATAATAAGTCTTAAAACGCCTTTACTTCATTCATTAACCACTTAGTCGTTGCAGGAAATCATCACCAAACACCTCGAAATAGGACTATCTGAACACTGCTCGGGTTAGTCGATAAAAACAAATACATAAATATATTTGGTTCGGGCGAATCAATACACCAAGTTGGAATACGATTTGCCCGAGCAGCACTCGAACTCATCGATGCAACACAAACTCCTTGTCCGAATCACACTCGGGATAAACTGGCAACTGGTTAAATTAGGATGTGAAAAAAATGTCATAGACATTTTAATGATAGTGTTATTTAAATAAAAGACCTCAAAAAGATAAGATGATCAGTCCTGCAGTTAAACATATAACACTTAAACATGATAAATTTAGTATGTCCTCATTAAAGAGAACAAATAAAAATTAAAGATTTTTTTTCGTCTAGTTCCCTTCTGGAAAGATAATTTATAAGCATAGGCAGATTAAATACAATGCTTAAAAAAAAAATTAATTTAACATTTAATGCAGCTAAATATGCAACCCCAACTGATATGTTATTTTTGAGGTCAAGGAATCTTGCATCCCTTATGTCACTGCGACCATATTAGGTCTATTGTAACCTTCCTCTGTATTACAGCTCACTGCCGAAACCTATGTGAGTCATGTAACTCACGACTTTTCTTGGTGGTAGGAGCATCACCTGATATGTTATGAGAGTGACTAAATTATCTTTTACATTAATTTATTTGTATTTTATTTTATCATCTTTTTTACTTAAACTAATACATTAGTATTAGTAACATAGACTGATACCATATGAAAATAAGAGAAAATGAAAAAAAAAATATTTAAAAGATAGGACTTACTGGGCTGTTGCGGATGTAGAGGATAGGACTGTGGTTTTAAATTATTTGCTTTATAAAGCAAAGAGTTAGCGGCTGGTCTCATCTGTAAGTCTTCCATAGCACCAGGGCTGGGTAGAGTTAATCCCTTCTTGAATCTCGGCGCTATGTCTTTACCATTACCTGAGAATATGAATATCTATTAGTGGTGAACAACACATTGCAAGTAAAGGTGAGATGTGAGGGACCGAGTAGTTACCATTAGCGTTGGTCTGATGCTTGTTGAAGCCCTGCTGCTGCTGCTGGCGCTGGTTGTAGTTGGCGAAGCCGCCCTGGGGGCGGTGCGCGCGGTAGTCGCGGCCCTCGGACTTGTTGTAGCCGTTGGAGCCGAAGGAGTACTTGTCCAGGGAGGCGGCCGGCAGCAGGTTGGCCGAGGGCGAGCTGAGGTTGAGCCCCTGCAGCCACTCGTCCACGATGCCGGCGCGCGTCTTGAGCCCGTGGCGGAAGAGCGAGTCGCCGGGCGCATCCTGGTGGCGCAGGCGGTCCATCTCGCCGCCGCGGCCCCCGTAGCCGCGGCCCTCGTCGTTCTGCCGGATCTGCTGGATGGGCACAGGCCCCTCGCTGTTGGTGGCCTTGCGCGGCACCCACGAGTCCCGGCGCAGGTCTATGGCGTCGCGCAGCATGAAGCGGATCCGCGGCATCAGCTCGGGGTTGCGAGAGAGGGTCTCCATGCGGGAGAAGTACTGGTCCACCAGCCCGCGCCCCTTCTCCGAGTCCAGCACGCGGCCGCAGGTCTTGACCAGCTGTACCAGGCATTCCAGGTCCTCCTGCATGTCGGGCGTGCGGCGCCGCTCGCGTAGCAGCTGGGCGATGCACTTGTGCACGATGCTGTGGGACAGGATGTCCAGCTTGCCCAGCTCGCCGATGAACTTGATGTTGCCCAGCATCTTGCACTTGGTGATGTAGCGCCGCTCCTCGTCCTCGGGCGAGAGCGGCTTGCCATGTTGCTCGAACACTTCATTGGCCGCCGATCTGTTCTCGAATTCCGCGCGGCACTTGTTCAGAAGCAGAATACGGAAGGTGCACGGATTCTCCGAGGGTTCAAAGTTGGGTACTTCTTCCGATAACCTTTTGCATAACTGCGCGTACATAGACGAGTACTTGGGTTCGTCTAAGGCCTTTTCAAATATGAGTATAATTACGCCTCTTATAATTAACTCGGTATTCAGACCTATATTTAACAAGTCATCACTTAGCTTTTGGAACTTCTCCGGCGTAAGTTTGTTGAGGATGCCTCTAACCTGAAATGTAACGAGAGCGGTCAGACAAACGGGACTTCCCGTACGATAATAGATTTCCAGTTACCAGCAATGAGCGCGTACCTTTCGAAAAATAACATCATTCTGTGTTTCAAAGGTGGGGGCATCCTGGTGCCTGAGGAGCGAGGTAGGGACCCAGCGTCGCTTTGCGGGGGGGACTGCAGCCCTCCCCGAGACACGAACCACTGGCCCCGCTTGCCTGGGGCTCTCCGTCTTGCTGGTGCGGGGGCCACACCAACACAACCACTGCTCCGGCCTCTACAAGCGCTCGACCCGAGCTGTGCTGTGTGGAGCTCTGAACAGCAGTAGGCCTCAACGTAGCTGAAGGACCAAAACCAAATATATATTAGTAAAACCTCATACTTTTTTACAATTTAACATACACATGCAGATAAAAAATTCTACATCAAACTTCTTTAATGTTTCATCACCTCGTTAAACAGCATATCATGAGCAAACTACCAAAACTGACAATGTCAAAAAAAAAAAACAGAAAAATGCTTTTGTAACTTTGTATACATTTTAAATCGTGTTTATATTTCAAATGTCAGAACAATATTTAACAATACTTTGTTCTCAAATTTTTATTTACATTTTATTTTATTTTTTGTTTGTCAAATAAAATAAAATTCGATGATGGTCGTAAAGGGGCTTGTAAGTTAATCTGTCCAAGGAGACATTCTTTTACAACAGCAACAGACACAAGTTTTGCGACAGTCCATAGAAAAGCAAAACTGAAAGTTAACAAAAAATGGTGCCGACATACATTTCACACTCTAATACACACAGTTTCTGCAATTCTTTTGCAAAAGATTTTTGTTCTATTATTATTAATAAAAAACAATTCATTAAATAAACTTAAGCATTCACATCCCTTTAGCGACTTTTTTTGTAGTATTATATATTTTTTAAATTCTTACATAATGACAAAGCATGGTAATTATATTTATTGATTTTATCAATGAAAATGATTATAATTTCCTGCTGTGATAAAGGCAATAAAAATGTCAGTTTTGATGACTCATTAACTTATTTTATTATTATTTTTTATATTTTATCATTTTTATTACTACATAATGTATGAGGAGATGCATGAATGCAGAAGAGAGGAATATTGTTTTTTTGCTTGCTTGTTTATTTGATGGCAAAAAAGATTGATATAGCGTTCTATTCTCTAGGTCAATCCTTGCGCAGAAACGGCGTGATGGTCATTTTTTTTTAAATTTCTACATGTTCTAAAAAATGTATTCCAATTATAATTAGGATTTTAGCTTGCGATGTAATAACTGTTTAAAATGATGACATAATTATAACCCTTTTATGTATGATAAATACCACTTATTGAGTTTTATTTCATTATACACGACTAGTTTCGAAAACTTAAGTTGTTTTCATCGACAGTTGATTAGTAAAACTAATGAGCAAAAAAAATTCAGGTATATATGGATGTTGTAATGTAGAGAAGAATTAAGGAACGGGACTTTATTTATAGAAGGAAACATAGATAATTATGGTGAAGTATTTTGGAAAAGCATATTATTAATGAACTTTTTTACATATTTCTAAATTGTTCTTGACTTGACCTTTGTTTGTAACCGAGTGTAATAATTTAAGTAATAATGTAAGTGAGTCAAATGACCGGTTAATTTTTACAAAAAATCAACATTTAATTATCCAAAGTTAACGCCGAATCAATAAATAACAATCTTTTTTTCCCCGCGCAACTTATTTTTGCGAATAATAACGATAAAACCGTGAATATTACTAAAAATAATTTTAATTTTTTTTTTTCTAACGTTGAACGATGTCAATAGAAATTTGACGAAGGTAAGGGTGTTCCGCACGCATATGTTTTATTATTGAAAATTATGTTAACCCTTTCCGGTCCCCCAAAATTTAAAAAAAAAACTAGGTAGACAGTTACATTCCAATTGGGAAAAAATATTTTGTCCTCTGCTCTACATACTGTTGTAATAGATACGAGTGACAAAAATGTAAGCTTGAAATTTAAATAAATAACAGAAATGATGAAAAAAATATCAAAAGACATCCGACATGAAAAAATCGATGTCGAATGAGATTCGACATTGGACCAGTAAGGGTTAAAATTATTTTTTCGAACGCTAAGCGATATCAATAGAAATTTCTCGAAGCGGGTAAGGGGTGTTCCCCGCGCACGTGTTACTATCCCGCGTGGCCCGGAACGCCACCCCGCCCACTCGGCCTTGGGCGGCCCAGCCCCAACCCCAGCCCCGGCTCGGCCCGCCCGACGCACCTAACGAGTGTGTCTGCACGTCTACGTCTGCGTCTGGCCCGGATTTCCCAACATTATTCCGATAATCACAATACCTTGATATATTAACGTAATAAATACCTTTTGACATTCTCCCAACGTACGAGATTACAAACACAATGCTTCAAATAATGTTTAAAACGGACTTACAGCAATACCGAACTGATTTTTAACAGAGAAATTCGTCATTATAATACACGAGGACAAAATCAAATGCATGTGGAGCCGATAAACACAATAACACAAACAAACTCATTTTTCATAGCTCCAAAACTGTTCAACTTATTCCACAAAGACTATTTGTTAGATATAACACCAACTATGTATAACCAACATGAAATCATTAAATCGCACCAAAACGTAACAATTTTACAAGCTAGAATTCCTGATTACTTAAAATCATTTATAATGGAAATGTAACGTTTTGGTGAGGACCTCCACACATACTCGCTACAACTATACTAAATATAATACAACGCTTTAAATAATGTAACGACTCACAGCAACACCATATATATTCGTTAAATAGCAACTTAATTTTCTTTAAATTGAACGAACTGAGAAAATACTTTATGGAAATATTTGTGTACGTGATTAGTTAAAAAAAACCATTAAATTTGCTTCTCACCTTATGTTTTTGTTTATGCCTATTTACTGTAACTTTTATTGCTTTATATTATAGATTTTGTTTTTCAGTCTTGTTAAACTTAATCCCATGTCCCAAAATGAGTAATGAAAATTATTCATCGGGAATATTATATATGTGACTCATGTATGTAATATGTTCAAATAAATCATTTTTAAAAATTATCTTTTTACACACGTACCTTACTACATAACTGGGAGGGATCGGACAGATTAAAGCCGAAAACGAAATTCAAACGATTCAAAGACGAAATAATTGTATTTATGCGTTACAGGCATATTTTCGTAGCACGCTCTCAGTGCGTCGAACACGGCTCCCGTGTCCATACAAATATCGCAGCCAAGCGTTGGCGGGACTTGTGTTGAATAAAGATAAGAATTCGTTACCGGTTTTATGTTTTGAAAAAACGAAGAAATACACTTATTTATGATGATTAAATAGAAAGTAGGATTTGATCTTGAACAAAGATATGGATTTAAAAAAAAACGTAATTAAATTTGACATTACATATTTTATACGCATTGAACTTATAACCTTCATTTGGTATTTAGTGTAAATAATGCGTGGTGGTTGGATCTATCAGCACTATAGTAAAATATGTGCTAAAATCTTTCCAAGTACTTTAGCTACCTCGTTAGTCTTTATAGTAATTATTAAAACTATTACATATTTGAAATTTGTCGCGTTAAAAGACCGATCGCCTGAATAATTAACTTGCCATTGTTTTTATTCGTGTTTATAGTCTGCCAAGAAAAGAGATAAAGAAATTTTATTGATAGCATAAATAATAAGTAAAATGAATGCTTGTACTAATTATATATTACTTATTTCAAAGATAAATGAGTACGTGTCATTCATTATATAATTAAAAAAAAGTATAAATAAATATAAAACACTGTTGTTTTCGTGTTGCATTAAGGTTGATTGCGGTGTTTTCAAATAGCAGAAAATATTCCATTGATGAATCATGGCAGTGGCTGAGCATTATAAGAACTTGTAAAAATTTACGCAAAATATCGACATGATTATAAAAATATATTATTTGCATAGACCATCTGCGTAAGGCATGTATACTGTATACATTAGAATCCGTCTCACCTACCTGGAAGAACAGATCATGATAAATCTTGATTCATCATGATCTGTTCATGTTTTATATCAAACGGATTAAAATGCGCAGAAAGTGTATCATTTAACGGGAATCCTCATCCATCCCTACAGCTCGATACGGGTGTGGGCGGCAATAACAAATTCACCCAGCACATTCGGAAGATGTCTCACTCGAGATATATACAGCACGCGACAATTTAGAATCTGTAAAGCTCCCAAATTATTTGAGAACATTGCAAACACACACGACACTAGTGAAATATAGCGAATAAAACGGAGTAAACACGCATGCAGCAACGGCTATAAAACATTTCTATAGGACATCACGTAGTATTGCATAAACAGTGCCGTTAAAAGTTCATAAATGTGGAGAACAATAAAAATAGTTTTCCGGATGGTAATTATTTAAGTATGCGCACAATGAATGCATTTAAAAGTATTATTGCGGTCACCTTCGATCACTATAGTTGTGGAGTACTAAAAACAGCGGTGTAAAGATTCCCCGGCGTCACGATATTCCGCGAACGCGTGTCGGCCTTTGTTGATGCCACTAGATTTGACACTGTCTCCGCGAGCAGAGTATGATGTTCTACCGAAACAAATGTTGTTTTGCATAGATTATCGCGAACCAATCGATGCGTCACAGCGTCATACGCGCGTATAAGCGAAATTTAATCACTTTAGCGGGAACATGACGTCGAAGGAGAAAAAGTCGCGGGACTGTTGACCCTCGGAAAACTGCGCTGCAGTTTTGTTCGCGGAAAAACTTCTATTATCGTCCCGGTTGGCGAACTTCGGGCGACTGAGTCTTTATTCTTCGCCGGATTTTATTATAACGTCGCCAACTTGAACTATGAATAATGAGTAATGAGCAACGAGGGATTTCGCGGTATGCCGTATCGCGGCTGCAAACAAATAATCAGTCGATACAATATGACACCCGAATCGCGGCTGCAAACAAATAATCAGTCGATACAATATGACACCCGAATCGCGGCTGCAAACAAATAATCAGTCGATACAATATTACGTACTCTGCGTGCAAAGAGTCGCAATTAAAATTTGCGGGGGTGCTGAGAGGTAATGAGCAGTATAAATATATACCATGCACATAGTAATGTAACAACCGGTAGTCCATGTACGCGAGCGTCTTTGTTTTCACAATTTACACGGAATCGAAACTGGAATGCCAGCTTCGGAACAAAGAGTAGATTTAGTGGCAAAATATTATTAGAACTGCAACGAGCGTCATAGCGAGGCAGGAAGTAAATTAAATTAAAAGGGGACAGCGTTTATTTCCCGATATAAAGGGACAAGAAACGGTCATAAAAACAAATAAATTTATATATACATCTATATATTTATATATATATATATATATATATATATATATATATATATATATATATATATATATATATATATATATATATATATATATATATATATATATAATAGTTAATCTTTCTAAAATAATTTCTCTGGAACCAATGGAGCAAATGACACCAAATTTGGTGATATGTTAGTCTGGCCCTATTACAGGTAGCGAATTAAAGATTGCGAAGTTAAACATATAACAAATTTGTGATTTCTATTTCTGTCTTCTTAATTTAACCAGTCTGAGCCACAGCAACGCAATATTTAACCAAGAACTTAATACAATGCAGTGACACTTTATTTATAACGAATAAGAAAATTAACAAGCTTATTGCAAATAAGTGAGTTTAAATGCTTAATACATTGTTAATCTTTTCATACACATATCGCTCACTTCTTTCAAGAACGTCATAAATCAAAAATTTTCAATTTTCAGTTGTGCATATTTTCGGAATGCCCAGAAAATGTACTATATCCCAGCAAAAGAGGCATATTTTTAACCTAATATTTACCAGCTACAAGGCAGAAAGTGTTGTTTTTGTATTTTGAAGAAAAGGTATTGTTTAATTATTTTTTTTTAAATATACTAAATATTTTTCAAATGGAGAAAAAACTTTCAGGTTTTATCTAAAAAGATCTGTTGCACAGTAAAAAGTTCAATAAGTGGCTTGATATTTATTTTTAATACATTGTATTATATTTTTAAACTTTAAAAGCGTTCTCCTGAAAAATCAAGTTTTTTTTATTTATGACATTCTTGAAAGGAGTGAGCGATATATATGGTAAACCTATTTTCAAATTGTTGAATAATTCAGATTTTTTCAAAATGCTTTTCAGAAGATAAAAAAAACACAGTATTAAAATAGAGAACGGTCGACTTTGAGAGTTGAACGCCTACTCCACCATTTTGTACGTAGTCTAGACAAGGTAACAGAGGTATGGGGAGTTCACCAACTCACCGACCGACGCAAGTTCGCGTACCCGAACTCCGCGCCGCAGTGTGGGCAAGGACCGCGCTCGACAGATGAATATCGTGACAACAGATCCGCAGACAAACGAGCGAGGGAAAAAACACAAAAGTTCATAGAAGATAAACTCTTGACAACTTGTGCGAGCCTAATCCACAATTTTAATTATACAGAGTAAGGGTATTTACAGTTACAATATGTGTTCAGTAAATCTCGGATTTTATATTTTCCCGCCAATTGCGTGTAATTATTTCAGTTCTGATATATTTTCGTACATGTATTACCCGCATTTACGTTTTTTCTCCCTGTTTACGTCGAAAATATCCTGTCATTCGATTTTCAACTAGATCTGAAACGCTTCTTTTTCGTTGATATGATTCGAGTTACGTGTATTTTTTTTTTTGTTTTTTCGTTTGTTTTATTCGTCAAGTCATTAAATTTCGTAAAAAAAAAACGGTTTTTTTTTCAATACCTCCCCTATTTACATTTTCCCTCCATTTAGATTTTTGTATACAAAAAAATGGTGGGAAAATCTATCTACATAATTTTCAGAAAAAAAATAATTAAATTGTGTTTTTTCAATAACCCCCCATTTACATATTCCCGCGATTAACGTTTTTTTCAGTCCCTTAAAAAACGTAAAACAGGGTTTTCACTGTATTATTTTTGCTGAATTTTCAGTACGTAATCAGCTGTTAAATAGCGGTAATTTTTTGCCAATAACGGACACGAGTACCTATCCACCCATTGATATTTTAACAAGGAACTTTTCGCTGTGGAAAATAGAATATTATGTTGCATTCAAAGCGATAGTCGTCGGTCTCGGCCATTCGAACGCGATTCTAGATTCCAGTGCCGTGCGCTCGGAGCCTTATCTCCAGCGACCTTCTCGAACGTTCAGGGTTGGCAATGCCTATCTTCGGCTAAAGTCGTTCCGATGTATAAATTAACACGAAGAATTTTGTATTACATCAATGCCAGTAGTTTACGAGAACGCTCGACGTCTCGACTGATAAACTAGTTTGTGATAATGATAGCATTAATGCCACCAACTGAGTAGCGACGTCTTTCCGAAAAATTGTCATTCTGAAAGGTTGTGTCGACAACCCTTTTACAGCCAGATTGATTATGCCATTCAATGAATTATTACTAAATTTACCTATATTTATGAAATCTTAGGACGGAGCTAGTACAATCTTAGGAAATCATATAAAAAAGGTTCAATTAGATTCTAAACCTCAACTTCGTTGTATGTTTTCTCTACTAAAAATGATATATATTAGGATTTTTTGTGAATTTTTTGTGTGATTTTCTGTTTTGCGGGTAAGAGGAAGATATAAAAAACGAGATATTTTTTTAAGGTCAATAGCACACGCACTTTTTATTTTAATTTTACTACTTTGTCCGCCTCCGTGGTGTAGGTAATAAATGAAAAAAATATTTGTGAATTTACACTCTAATATTTATTTAATATTACCCTGGACCGGTACCTGACGTGCAGGAGTGATCACCCTGCCTTCGTGTAAAAAAATCGATCAAGATAACATTGCGTCTATGCGATGCAGTACCCTATGCACCATTGGGTGCGGATATAAGGGTTAGAAGAAGAAGACTTTTTATTGTTTTCTATCTCGACTGCTAACCCATAACAGCGACATACATATATCCGGAAAACGGAATTAATAAAATAATTATTTTCTTTTTTCTCTTACCCTTACTAAATTTTTCTAGGTATTTACATATATACTTTTTCGTGTACCTGAGTGATGACAACAGTTGTAACAAGGTTTATGATATTCATCCCCGATTTATTCAAAAGTACATATACTAGTATGGTAACAACTTTCAAATTCGAATAAGCTTTCAATAAGCGAAACACGTGCCCGACCGTTATCGAGCATGAACAAAAGATCGAACATTCTCGAGTGCAGATTTCAGTTGTGGTAAATTATACATTCTCAGTTCGCAACACGGGCACGGAATCAACCTTGAAGCGTAAGCCAGTTTGCAGTTTACTCCTACAACATCCGGACAATTATTACAACATAATATAAATATTCTAGACCAGCACTAGGCATTATCGATAAAATTAAGAAAGGTATGTTGAGATGATTTGGGCATGTGAATCGAACAAGAAAAAATTAAGAATAGTAAAATAAATTCTTAAATTATTTATTCCTTTCAAACGAAATTCGGACATTCGTTTGAAATTGCCATAACAAGGCGAAACAATTGTCACTGATTTATTTTTATGTGTTTTTTAACAATAAAATACAATTTAGTAGACTCAAAAAAATAGGTAATTGAATTTAACATTTAATACATAAATTTAATAGTAAAACGAATTTAAGAGGCGAATGTGGTTGGTAATAAAAGCAGAGGAAGACCGAGGAAAACTTGGTAAGATGAAGTACCCATTTCAAATACTGTGGTCAGGTCAGGAGTCGGAATAATCGTCGAGTAATGTTTGAGGAAATGATGAATGTGGAAAATGCCAAGATTGTTTGCAAAGAGAGATTGGTGTCTCGTTCTATTCTCTCTGCCTACCTCTGCTGGGAAGTGGCTGGATGGTAAGTTAGTTTTGTAGACCCACAACAATTGATAATATTCATATAAAATAAATGTATTTCTTAAAAAATAAAAGCGCACAAATACGGGAGTAGAAACAGTATAGCGTAAAAAATACGACATTAGCTCGGAAAGATCATGGCTTCGCTTATACGTTATGAATACCTCGTTTTATGTTCATAATACATACTCGAACGATTCATGGTACCGTTTTACAGCGAAGGCAAAACGAGAATAATTTATAAGTCGAGCTAGTGAGCGGCAAGGTCTGTATTCCGTATCGGTGTTTGACTTAGCGCCCAGGAAGCTGATCATCAGACGCGCATGCGTGCTGCCCTGCTGCCGCGGAACATGTCGGTTACTTTTATTAGTACCTACGACTCCATATCGGAAGTGAAAATTACCGTGGAATACCGGAGACTATTAATAGATTACCTGGTAAAATTCTGAACGCGGAAAAATTATGTAGATTATGTTCCTCGAATTTGGTAGGGTAAACAGTGGTTTATTGGCCACTCTACGAAGCTCGCTTAGTTCAATTAGTATTCAGTCAGCTATCGTGCAAATGTTGAAATACACTTTTCTTAGAAAATTTTACATGTATATTCTCTTATTAATCTAAAACTATAGATAGGCTAAATTGATGATCTAATAATAACAATAAAGAACATTAAAAACAATTTATATTTTATTAATTTACTTCTATTTCAACAAAACGAAAAAAGACCAAAAAAATATTCTCGAATATTAAAAAATAACCATAAAGTTTACACGTATTCCTTGAACGCGAAGGTCAGAACGTCATTGAAAAAACATTCTTTACCGCTAGAAAAACTGCTGTTGTTTAAATTAATGTTTTTGATAACAGAAGATAACAATGTTTGAAATTTAAAAAAAAACTCCAACCAGAAGACAATTTCAAAATTGCCAAGGGCCAGTAACTGTCAGAGGGCCGATAACTAAAACATTTACTCAATAATTGCATTTAAAAAAAATATATATCTCAAACCCTGAACATTCAAGGGAGAGACATCTGATGAAATCGGCCATGGACCGAGTATCGTAATAGAACGTAATATTTCTATAGATAAGCGGGATTTTATCTGTGATAAGTATTTATTATTTTATCTCAAGTCGAGTTCTCAGCCGACGTTTGAAAGTGCGAATAATTTTAACAAAGAACTATCAACTAGTTCAGTGGTCGACAAACTTATTAGCCAAAGAGCCAAATATGAACCTTACAACAATTAAAATAAATTCTAGACAGCCAAATCTGTTTTCAATTCTAGTAAACGTTTATTATACACTTTTATAATAAACGTTATATTATGTTTTTATTACACTGGAGCAGTGTTGCGTTTGCCAGCGAGCTAATCTTCATCTACATCTCTCCAAAAAAATTCTTTCGCCGTTTCCTTTCTTTATTTTTATTTGTTTATAATTTTAATTTCATTTTATAAAAAAATAATGTTGTAAAACATATGGCTGACTAAGTATTGCACCCACCACTTAGTCAAGCTGGAATAAAGATTTATTATTATTATTATTATGATTTAAGACCTTATTTAAATTAGAAGTACACTTAATAAAACTTTATTTCAGTCTTTGTAAGGAATTTATTTTATTTTACGATTTTTTTTACCAATAGGTAAAAAAAATCGTTTGAAAATAACCATAAAAAATACTTATTGCGAATAATATCCTTGCATCTCCTTTGAAAGTTTGATAAAATTTCGTTATTTTAAACACGTTTCCTGGTTCTCGCCACAAAGACGACTTGTCAGTTTGCTATTAATAAGGTTCACGCTTGAAAAATATTGTTTTCATGATAGCAGTCATAGAGTCAAAGACTCTTCTCGCGGATATTTGGATTGGAAATATCCTGAACTAGTCCAATCGGAAAATCGTCTAATTTCACAATTATGTAAAAAGTTGAAATGATTATTAGACGGGTCGTTTTGACACGAGCAGATAGCGTGGCGGGCAAAAAGCCAGCAAAGCAAAGCGAAGGACCCGCCGAAAAGTGGCCAGTCAAATGGCAGCGCGGAGAAAAGGGTCAACGGTCGAAGTTGTGCATTCGGTAGAAGGAGTCGCCAATCCGGCGGAGGCCAGTGGCCAGGGGAGTAGCGCCCAGGAGAGCAACGGCCGCGTCAGGTGGACCGACAGAGCTACAGCCAAACGGTTCAACTCGCGCAGACACCGCGCGCATTCTTTTCCTATGACCTCTTCCTGTAGCAAAACATTGTCTTTGTTTTTTTTCTCTTTTAAATGGGGATTGCATTTACTATGTACAAGTGGTATATTCAAGTGTTTAATTTAAAAAAAATAATCAACGTGTCATTCCACAAAGTTAATGCCGTATCAATAAATAATACTTTGTACAAGGTTTATAGATCTTTAAGAGGATTTTTATTTGTTTTAACTAAATAAATGTTTTTTTTTTATTATTATTATTAACTTAAAAATCACTATAAACATTTTATTATAACTTAATTATAATGTCTACCGGTTTAGAAGCTAACCGCTTCTATACCAAGCTTCGAAAACTTTGTGATTTTCCATTTTATAATTAAAATGTAACATAGTTTATAATCACGATAAATATTTTATTATAACTTAATTAGAATGTCTACCGGTTTCGAAGCTAACCGCTGCTTCATCAAGCTTCGAAACCGGTAGACATTATAATTAAGTTATAATAAAATATTTATAGTGATTTTAAAACAAAATTACATTTTAAGTATAAAATGGAAAATCACAAAGTTAGTGCTTCAAATATAAATTATATTTATTTTTTATTTATTTATTGATTTGCCGTTTAATTTGTAGAACTCCATTTTAATTTATGTTTTAAATGTTGAATCAAACACAGTTTTTTTTTGTCTACTAAGTTGTATTTTATTGTAAAAAAAAACATTAAAAAAATCAATATTGTGACAATTGTTTCGCCTAGTTATGGCATTTTCAAACGAATGCCATTCGTCCCATATCTTACATTTCTCCATTTATATCATATCACATCTCGCCATTTATATCTTACAATTAAGTATATGTAATATTACGAAAATTTAAGCTTCAAAAATACTTAAATTTTGTTTCGGCGAAAAGTAAGACGTGGAGAGCTGTTATATTCTTCAAAATGATACATTGTTTACGTGTCAAGGTTAATAAACAATATGCAATGAATTGATACAAATATTGCATGACAAATAAATAAAAATATTCGTTGATTACTAACATCCTACTGTATTTCTTTCAAAACCGGATGTCGGCAATTATGTTGGAGAGTCGTTTGATCTTCCGTGTTATGCGCACGGCGTAAAAAGGAGGTGGACAGCAGTATTTACTTGTTTGTTAGTCGATTTTTATATATCGATTGTTGCATACATTTTAGTCAACGAAACCGCGAGAGATATTTCCGTCACGCCGAAGATAAAACAATGGCACAGAGTATTTTTTTAAATATTGAACATTTTACTTTTGTATTATTTGCTTCATAGTAACCCCAAAAGCTCTGGTAACCAAGGGTTAACTGCGTCCCATTAAACATATTCAATCACCCGCTTTCATATAACCACGATCGAGTTAACGCCGCATCGAATAGATCCGGTGCTCTATGCACCACTTGAATGTGGAAGGGGGCCAGAGGAAAATAATGAGCAGTACTAATACGCACTTCAATCGCCCTCTTTTAGTTCAATGTATGATGTGTACGCTCGTTTTGTAATTCTGCTTATATTTCTCAGAATCGATAATTAGTATACCCTTCTCTCCTCCCAGTCTCTACGCTTTCCACAGGGGCTAAAGATAATATGAGCACCCACAACGATCCAAAGTCGAGTTGTTTGACGTTTTGCGCACTGCAAAATAAGCGGACAAAGTATTTCACAACACTCATCGGCTGATTAGCGTGACCTATAATAAAGGAATGATAACGGTACCAATCATTACTGCGCGTCACTTCTTAAAACCGCGAAAAATTCGCTATCTGTGTTTACCTCTTGCGGGCAGTAAATAAACATTACGGGTGTCGGGATTTCTACGCAGTTGTCAATGAACGCGCGCAGACTGCAATCGTCGCATCACTCCGACAAATCCCAGAACAAAAACGATGTCACACTTACCGCGAAACTTTTACCTCGGGAAAATAATAATAATAGAAACAAGAAGTCGGGTCGTTAGTGTCGCGGATTCTTGAGTAAGAGTTTCTGGGTTCGAACCCACTCTCCCACAATTTGATAGATATTTTTTTTTAATAATGAGCCGCATAGACTCACAGAAAGAGTATGAAGTATTTTTATAAATAACAATAAAAAAAAACAAATATACATTTCTCTTTAAAAAAAAATCACGCAAAGTGATGAATAATGCGTCATTTTTATTTTCCAAGCATTTATCGTAATATGATTCATGTATCAAATCGTATCTATAGAGTTCGAAGATTATCGCGTAGCAAATATTATTCAACATCCTCTGTCCGTAGTCTGTAATGCTACATCATCCCTACTGCATTTTACAAACGCTAACAACGGGAGATTCACCCCAACCCTTCGTAAATTCACCGAGAGAGAACATAGCGGCTCGCGGCGGGCGGACGCGAGCAAAGTGCAAAAAGCGACGGATCATGGCCTAGAGCAATTCGCCGGACGAGGGTAGTGAAAAGATCCCTTTCGCCGGGTTTAGTCTTTTGTCTACCCTCGTGAATATTTGACGTCTAGACGAGTTCGCGCATATCGGATGCAGTCGGGCGCCGAACCGAATTCGCCTAGCGACTCGCGCGGGGCCGGGCAGGGCCGGGCGAGGGCGCGGGGAGCGGTCATCGACCTGCGGGGGCCCAAGGTCCTCTGGCGGCCGCGGCCGGGCAGGTGACGCTCCCTGGACATACATTCGCCGATCGCTGCGCTACTGCCTAATGCCGTCTCAATCTGCCAGATGTTTCCGATTTCGCGACCACAGACGAACACTCGCTCCGATTTAAAATTGAAATCATTTATTAAAAAAAAAAACAGATCTAAGTAGCCTCTTCTTTCAATTTAACTCATATAGTACGTATATACTTATCCGTTTGACTGCTAAGAACCAATATATTGACGTTTGTATACTTTGAAAAATGTCGATATACCGACGTTTTTCGGCGTCGAAATTCCTGACAAAAAATGCATTTTTTTGTTGTTGTAAAAACCCTTTTTTATCCCCCTCAATCCACTTAATTTGAAATAAACCATTATTTTTTAGCTTTCAATAATTTTAGCATACTTTAAAGAAAAAAATCAGCATGTTATTGTCAACTTTTTGTAATTTTCATTATTTATTTTTTTGGCTTCTGTTAAAATCAAACATATGTAGTTTAAATCTATTTATATTTATAAGTCTATTATATTCTTTCCAATACTTAGTTTCTTCCTTTAATGTTAAAATCAAATATTTGTGGTTTATATTAGTACTTTTAATCTATTTATATTTTTTATATCTATTGTGTTTTTTCCAGTATCCTTCATTATAACCGAAAATTAAATGATACCCACACACAGGCCATGCCTTTGTGAGATCTTTTTTGTACTAATATAATAGAATATTTCTGTACTTGTAATTATAAATTTTATTATATTGTAAAATGCAAAAAAAAATCTATGTGGCAACGTTCCGGAGTAGCCAAATTCACGATACATTTGTAATCGCATAACTAGGTATGCGCACGATATATACCAACCGAGGATTGTGGGCGATACCAAAACTGCATGACGGGCAAGGTAGAGTTCATTCATATTATTTCATACGCACATTGGTAGGTAGGTAGCAGTGGCGGTACTTCCCTAGAAGCCCAAAAGCCCTAACAACTCCAAATAAAAATGACTAAATCTAGACCAAATGATTACATAATTTATGTATGACTGTTTTGAAATTATCACGGGCTTATATGATTATTAAACACTATGCATGCCATTATATGGTGATGGTACTTATTGGTGATGGTTGATATCTGAGGAAGATATTTTATTATAGTGAACATTTATTTATTTAATGGTGATGGCTATACCTTACAAAAGTTACATGTATGCATATTTTTACAATGATTACAATACATTTTTTTAATATTTATAATACTTTCTGAGTGCTTACTATACTGGGAATGATATGAGGTGAAGAAATTATAGGTGCATCATATATTCACGAATGTGAAAAATAATGGGCTTGCCTTACTGGTAAACCCTAGGCACGCCACTGGTAGGTAGGTACCTTTCTGCCATGTGATGTTACTATTTACTATATAACAAACAAACTAACAAAATGAAAGCATATAATATCGACGTACTCAAAGAAGTTCATTAGAGAGAGATAAGTTTATTTTACTTTTTTTATGTAGAATAAAACAATAAATCGATATAAGTTATGGTAAATACCATTTTTTTTGTTTCTGTTTAAACATATAATAATATTTCACTACCAATATTTCGACTTACCCACCCTACAGGGGGTTCATCTTTATGATACTTAAAAAAAATGGATTAAAAATTGAAATCATAAAAATATTTACATAATTACCGTGACCGTAAATATTACGTTTGTAGATATTAAAAAGAGATACATTGCACAATTATTAATTTGACAAATTTGAATAGAATATAGCAGTGTTTTTGGGTTTTGGACAGTCTTTCACTAGTCGATATATTTATAGTACTTCGGGTTCGATAAGACAGAAAAATGTTGAAGGATTAATTTTTTTATAAAAAATCTTCGAGATAAGAAAAATAGAGGCTTCAAAAATACAATGAGACAAATACGTAAAACCTATTTCAGGCAACGATAGCATTCATGTGAACAATTGAATTTTTTTTATTACGGTTTTCATATGTGTACCTACTTATAAATAAGTTTGATTGGCACGTTGTGTGCAGCGTACGCGCTAGGCACGTACATCTAACATTTCCCTGGTGCGGAATACGCGCTAGGCGGGTATTGCTTAGCATTGAAAACAATTAGTCAAAAGGATAATATAATAGTATGATTGCGTAATTGAAAGTATACCCTTGAAGTTTTCACACAATATTTTGTGTCAGATCATCAAATCATCAAACTTTGAAACTGAATGTATAATTTGCGAATGTGAACTCAGCTATAGTCCTCTCGATGACTCACGTTTATACTGGATTGTCTCAAATCAAGTATAAACAAGCCCGTGAATGCTACACACAAAAATAACAGTGTGCACTAATAACTACAAAAATATATTTATATTTTTAATGTGTTTCAAGCCTTTTTTTAAAATGCTATTTTGTCAGCATCCTGTGATTTTTCGCGATACGTATATAGAATACAGTGAACGTGTTAAAAGGCATAAAGTAAACCATCAGTTAGAGTGGTTTAAGCATTACAATATTAATCAAGACAGGATTTGAAGGTAATCGAGGAATTTGACAAGTAGATGATCTCGTCGTTTGAAATGTAGTATAGTAGTGCCAATAAAATTTACATACTAATCAGATGTGTTTTTTGCGTTATTTATATTGAGTTCATATACGACTCCAGACTCGCAATCTTTCTGTCAAAAGATTTAATACAATCAATGGGCAGTAATTAATTAAATGTCGTAAAAACCCACATCAATATAAATGTATTTTTCTAAAATTTATGCATTTTTCTATACATTGTTTCATAAACAAACGCTTAACGCTTTTGTAAGAGAAAAAATAGAAATCTGGAGTAAAAGAATGTTCTCTGGGAAAAAAATAAAACACTTTCTCTAAAATAACAATACCCACACGAGCATGGTATTCGGTACCTGTTCATCGCGCGATAATTATGATTAACACAATACATCGGACCTGAGGGAAAATATTGAACGTAAAATAAAGAATAACAAGCTCAGATGATGAAACTAAATTCGTAAAATATTTCAAGATTTAATAAGAAAAAAATTATCAAATTTTGTCCGCCTCCGTAGTGTAATGGTCAGCACGCTCAACTACCGTTCTGGAGGTCCCGGGTTCGATTCCCAGGGGGGGTCAAATAAATATAAGTGATTTTTTCCACTGTAATATTTATTCAATATTACCCTGGACTGGTCCTGAAGCGGAGGGCTGATCACCTTTCCTTCATTTGTAAACGATCAAGATAACACTGCGTTTATATAAAGCAGTGCCCTATACACCATTGGGGTGCGGATAAGGGTTTTATTATTATAAAATAAGTATAGTATAGTACAGTCTATAACAGTAGCGACTGAAATCTAAAAGCTAAAAGTCAACGCGTATTGATGACATTTGAAAAAGTCTTTTATAACAAAAACATGACATTATTTTCAGAGGCAATTCATATTTATGAGCCCTACTGAAAATGTCAATAAAAGTAGGCGTAAGGTTCATTCTGCAAAAATGTAAGACGAAAAGCGATAAATTGTTAGGGATCAAACTCCCTTTTTTATCCGTAGTACTGTGCTTCACATTCAGTGGTGCATATTTGTTGGTTTAAAATATAAAGCAGTGTATTTTCATATATCGGTAGTTTAATGGCAAAGGGGCGTATCTGTCAAATTTTTAATTTTCTAAGTTTGTTCCACAAAACGTCTAAAATAGTGTAGAGGAAAAGGATAAAGCTGAAGTTGTAATACAATAGTTTTTTTAAGATATGTACATATGCCATCCGAAAAAAATATTTAATTTCACAAGTTTGTTTTTGCTCTCCTGTAAAATTTGGTCTGAGACAGATATACCCCTTTGCCTTTACACTACCGACGTATAAAAATGAAATTAAACAACAATTGTAAAAATTAACGAAGTTTCGTAAAATTTTCATTAGGTTTGATTACAATGTCGACCTATATGTCTCTGATAAATAAATAGCAAATCTTAAAAGGTTATACTCAAATCTAAAAAGCAAAATATAATACTTGGCAAGACCATTAAAGTAATCGTTCATCTTTATATGCTAATAACATTAATTATGTACGGAGTCAGGTCAGGTCAAAATTAATTATGTACTTGTTTATTTTAAGCGGATGTCTAAAGGTTTAGGAACCACCTGTAAAAGAAGGATGGATGCATTTTCTAAAAATAGAAAAAAATCATAACTGAAGCAAAAAGTCGATAAGAATTAAGCAAATGTTGATATTATCGTTAAAATAAAGAGGAAATTCGAAATTGGATTACGTGTCCATTAGTCCTGATCACAGCGAAATAATAGCAACCTGTCTTCTCAGTATTCAGTCTATGTTTTGGTAAATTTAGCTTAAACAAAGAAAACTCGCAAGTAATAAAGTTGGCCCAGTTACAACAGTTAGCTTTGTGTGCATAAAACCGTAATGAAAATAAAAATATACTTTTAAAATATTTAAAACTCATATTATTTGTCGCTTACAAATTTAATTATTATGTACGTCTAGGAACACCTCAACAGGTGTTTTGTCGTGTCTCAAGGTTTAGAAAATTTAGTCACAGATCGCTTCCTAATTATTATACATTGTCAGTAATCATCAATTCATTACATACTATGAATGTAACATTATGTAATTGGATCAAGAGCGAACAATCTTCGCATTGTTTAAAGTGAGCGGCAAGATTTTTTATTCACAACAAAATGTTGGAATCGAAAGAGACCCGAAAATTTAAAGTTATTATGTGGGAAAAGTATAGTGTAATTGTTTAGACAAAAATAGTGATATCTAAATAGTTTGTGATATTAAATATACAAATACATACAAATAAATATCTTCCTAGAGTTAGAGAAAAAAAGTACAAAAAATTTACATACCCAATAAATAGCAGATAATATGTTTTTATATTTTTTTATTTATTATTTGATGGTTTTTCAACCCCTAATAGTTTGATAGCCAAAATAATAATGTCGAATTATGTTCTCAACGTGTTTGCCAGTATTTGTGCATAATCGCTAATATCTGATTCATTCTAGAAGCGTTGTGTTTATTGGGCGGAATCTTTCGCCGCATTTGCAGATACGAATCGCCGACTTCAATGTTTCTACGATCTCTAGAGATTGGTCAATCGACAGAGCGTAAATTACGAATGGAGCGATAGAAGTGTGGGTAGGTGCGACCCTGCGAATATTATGCAACGGTTACGAGTTAAGCTGGCGGGAAAACCGTAGGAAAATTAGATGCACCGGTCGGGGAGCGCGGCGTCAATAGTAAATGAGGCCAAGTTTTTGCAATGACCCACATTGGTGCGCGCTAGCGACAGCGCAACCAGTATCAATCTGACACAGTACACACATTCGTACTGTATACCTAGTCTTCGAAAGGAAAACATGCTAAAGAATACACACTTTAAATATTTTATAATGATTGAACTGAGGGTAAGGGGACATCGAAATGTTGCGCCCCCTTTTATTCAAATTATTTCCAAAAAAAAATCAAGATATTGATATAATATATGTAGTGGATGATATAATATATACGATGGTTCGATTAGATTATTATAACAAAATTGTGCCATTACTTCTTAATGATCATTTATTTGCGGTCACTGTTACATGTTTGGTCGTGTTGAAAATTACAAGCAAATTCATAATTTTGTGCTGCTGTATTCGGCTTATTTGTGATTTTTAAATGTAATAATTAATACAAGAAAAAAATATGTTGTGCCCTAATTCAAATTTTATTGCCAGTGTAAAAAATATGTATTGTATTAACTGTGGTCATTTTTTAACGGAATGATTATTATCGTTACGTAAATACATAAATCAAAATGACAACTTAAATCATAAGTACACAAATTAGAGAATACAAATTGGTTTAACAAAATAGACTGCCTAAGTAGGTTTTGCGAGTGCAGGAATTTTAAATGGGAAATTATTAATTCTGTTAAAATAGGACGACCGGGGTTAAAAGGACGTCTGCTTTCGATCACCGAATTCCTACCGAGAAAACAAAATAGGCATGCATAGAAAAGAATGGGTCCAAAATTCTTATATACCTGGATATTTTTTGCGTGCGGCACACCAAACATGCATTCGTGTGATATATTGCCTATCTGTGAATCATCTACCGAGAATTGGGAAACATTGAGCATCGCCCCTGACAGAGAGAAAAGTTTCAACCTTAGTAAAATTCTGAATGAATTGTAATAATTTGCTCACTTTGGATATTTATTGGTCGGAGCTAGAACAGGACGTGTAGGCAGCGGCAGACAATGAATGTAACGTCACTTCATACAAGCAACGGTACTTAACTTTCGCCGTCAGTCGCAACAAAACTATTTAAGAAACTTTAATACGTATATATCAATGATTATTTTACATATTTTGATCGCCGAGTGCGCCGAATTACTCACAACTCGATCCACGATTGGATTCGCGGAAATTGTAACCATTTCGACAATGTACCAAGTAAAATGAAGACCGTTCGTCAAGGATGGAAAGAATCGAATGGAAGCTTAGCGAACATAAAAATAAGATAGATTCCGTAAAGGAAAGACAGGGTAATAGCTAGAGATTTACAGAAAATGACGTATGATCGACGGCATGACGCATCACTGGACAGAATGCGAGTGTTCGCAGACACAGCGTGCAAGAATTAGTATGAAATTGGCAATGAATACACATTTTTTGTAAATCTTCAACTTTATAATATATCTCTACTCACCCTTTGAAACGTGGGAATAATTAACACGCTTAAAACTAAATAATAAATTAAAAAACGCGTAAAATGTATAACTTACAGGCCGATGCTTGCTGTTAGAGAAGCTTTTCGCGACTGCTCAGTCAAACTCTGCTCTGCTACCGCTATCCGTGAGTCAAATGTAGTTCTTTATTAAATTATTTTATTTTAAAATATAATAAATTAACAATGTCAACGTTTAAATTAATTAAATGATGATTTGACAAATAAACTTTATAACGTTTCTTTTAAAGGCTAAGGTAAAATGAAATAAAAATATCACTAAAAGTCTTCGAACACTTCGAACGAGAACGCAGCGGCAACTGGCGGTAGATAATAGGAACTTGTATAAAGAGATCCATACACATTCCTGAAAACTGAAATCTAATGGAGTACCTAACTATGTGCATATTCATTTTAAATTTTTTACTACTCATAAGTAACAATTGCTCAGATTCTCTATTTACATTGCTTAAAAAAGGGACGTTATTGAAAATAGAAAATACCCCTTACCGCATTGATTATAAAAATTACATTTAGTTTACATAACAAGAACAGCAAACCCCCCTATAATGCTAAAATAGGTACCGCGTTATTGGACGGTATGTTATAGGGAAGTTAATGTTTTAAAATTATTTTTCAATTTAAAATTACTCGTTTCAGTCATTTCCGCTAGTTAAAATACGATTTAAAACATTAACTTCTTATAAAAATAATTAAGATAAAGGGGTACCTATGGCAACGATGTAGGTGGGTTTACTGTAATATAGTTCGTATGTTTGCTCGAGAGAAAAATGACATTTGTTTACTCATTAATAATTTTTTTTAAAATAATTTAAAAAAAAATAATTTAGGGTTAAAAGCTTTTTTTAAAATTTATTTCCCCACTGAAAGAGATTTTTTGGGTTATTATGCCTCGAAATGCTAGACTTGTGGTTATTGCCGGATAGCATTGAAACTGCGTCAGTCCTGATCATTGAAAATGAGTTTATTAAAAATCCTTATTTTAACTCTTTTTCAGGGTAAAGTGGGTAACGAATTTCCTACATATTTGGGTATGCTCATTTACATTCTAAAGCAAAAAATCATAATTCACAATGCCAGCTGATGAAATTGGGATGGTTTAGCAAAAATCTAGATCAAAACCACAAATTAATCTCCTCCATAAACAAAAATTTGAGATGAAAAATATTTTACTCACAAATTTGTTCATTATAATAAAATAAAAACAAACAAAAAACACAAAAAACATTTATTTACAAATTTATAAAAAAATATACAAAGAAAGTAAGTAGGTTGTATTATAAAACAAAAAACATAAATCTTTAGATACAAATACAATAATCCATAAATTATGAAGTATAACAGTGGAATGGTGGAAATATATATTAATTTAAATTACAACTGATTATAAACAATTTTTTTTACATAAAGGGTATAAAAATAGTCTGTAAACAAGAATGTATTCAAGATGTAAAAGGCAGTGGAATAAGTATTTTATGGGCAGCTACAGTAAATATACAAGAAATTTTTAATTGATGTTAACATTGGTAAAAACAATCAACTATTACTGGAACCCACTCGTTAATGTGATATTAGTTTTTAAATGAATTTTCATCATTGACTTTTATTTTAATTAAGTTTTAAACCTTAAAGGTTAAAGTGGGATGAAGCTATTTAGCGCTCTAGTTTTTTGCGGGTCTTTATTCAACCATGCATCACATGTTTGCTATGCAGCATGCGTTTTACAAAAATCACTTCTGAGATCTATTTTTTATCAAACTTGATGCCAAAAATTATATATATATATATATATATATATATATATATATATATATATATATATATATATATATATATATAATTTTGATAGTACAAAAAAAATTGTTTTCATGTTTGACAAGGAAGTCATAAAATATAATATAAACAATGTAAAATAAAATACTTTATTATATTTCTGCAAAACAAAAATATTTACTATTATCTTTATAATAATAGGAGTCGAATGTAGGTACATATAATATTTTCTATAAACTTTTAGTATTGATTACTTTAATGGTTAACTCCAGTTCATTGGACACGTTGCGTGTGGTGACGAGGATAGCCTGGAACGACTGGTTGTGATTGGTAGCCTGGAGGGGAAGAGAAGAAGATCCCCACACAATGGACCAATCAAACTAAGGCAGGTTAAAATAAAGATCAGCAGGCACTTTGCTGGTAGGAGCGCTATGTGTAGCGCAGTGAAGGGATAACTGGAGGAGAGTCATTGCGTCCACAAGGGTCATAACTCTCAGTAATGAGGAATAACACAGAGAAGAGAGACTTTAATGGTTAATTTTTGATGATTTAATGGGACTTAGAATAAAGAATATAATTTACTTAATTCATTGTGATGCGTCTGCAAAAGCATAAGTTTTGACCTAGTATGAACGTGATGTTTCCATGTCGACAAATAACACATGAACCAAATTACAATGTTAGCAAAATTGTGAAATATTCTAATGCTTCTAGAGCTGTTAAACTTTTGGAGTGATCATTATTAGATCCGGGCACTGCGAAGAATGCCGCAGGGTTGGCACGAGGAATTTTCAATAAAGATATGACTTCATCGGAACTTGATTCTAACCATGTCCACTCAAATTCAAGGCCTAGAATTTGGAGAAGAGTTTCAATATCCTTGGGCGCATCCTGTGAGTTTTCACATTCTTTGAGGAACGAGAGAGCTTCTTGAAGTTTAACCTCATCTAGAAAAAAAAACAAAAAGGATTGAAGACACGAGTGGATGAAGGTGTTATGTTACAATATCAAAGTTTTTAGTCGATTTGAGTCTAAAGAGTCATTGATAAAATCAAAAATCTCAATGAATTTATTAGTTTTTATAATAAATAAAAGAAGGAAAAATAAAAAAAATTAAAATCTTAAAAAAAATTGTAACATAACACCTTCATCCACTCATGTCTTCAAAATATAATATGGCAATTCAAAATAAAATTAAAGTATTATCAGTGCTGGATTAATGTACAATAAGCTATTGTTAAGGTCGAAAAATTATTTAGACCCCAAAATTGCTAACCGTAATATTTTTCTCATTACTGTAAACCCCCCTTTAATATTGAGATTTGTACCGCCATATTGGAGGGGACGTCAAAGGGATTTTACTATTTTACAATTGTATTTTAATTTTAAATGACTTTAAAACATTAACCCCTATATTTTTCTTACAGATAAAGAGTTAACCTATCTCAATGTTGTAGGGGTTTATTGTATTAATTTCTCATCAAAATTTTATCACCGAATACTTCAGCTTATCAGTAAATTCCACCCCAGATATTTCATGTGTTGATCAAATGGCAGTGATTATTAGATATGTATCACCAGTGGAAAGATTTCTAATTTTCATTTCTCTAGAAAGCCTCACGGCGTGCGTTTCCTAATATTGAAACAATACTGAAACTTTGTTTAAGTCTTGCAATGACAAATTGCACAAGAGAAACATCTTACAGCCAGCTTAATGAATTAAAAAATGATTCGATCTACATTAGGGCAATAGAAGCTTACAGATTTAGCGGCGCTGTGCATTGAAGCTGACGAAATGAGAATTATCATTTGAAGATGTAATCGATGATTTTTCTAATTTTAACCTTAAGACGCTCATGCGCCATATACAATAAGGGCCCTGCCCAAGCATTTTTGTGAAATATTCGAGCGACTTGCTACCTACGCGTAGCTACTAAAATATTTATCGGAACCAAAAATAAAATGATGGATTGGTATCTCAAAGACATTATTTACGTTAGCTAATATATATTCATATTTTGAACACTTGTCATAAATCAGTGTAATCCAATAGCAAAATGCATCACAATCACCGGTCCTGTATGGGACCGGTGGGGATTGAACAACCCAAATTCGCAGTCCCTTAAAGGACCAATAGGCGACTAAAGGATAAAGTGAAAAAAGTTTAAATTTAATTAATATTTTTACACAAATGCAAAAATTTTCACGCCTCATATACATAGGTGATAATCAAGGACCATAGATTGTCATGTTTGGTTTTATTTATTTATCAATAATAGCTTAAAAATGTGCCGTCAGCATGAGAAAATTCAGTGAGGATACATTATTATAAATTTTTAACTGTTAATTTGTTTACGATAAAAAAAATACTTTTATAATTCAAATGTAACTTTGTTTTAAAATCACTTTATTATAATGTCTACCGGTTTCGAAGCTAACCGCTTCTTTATCAAGACTGATTATTACTAAAACACTATCTACTAAACAATATTCAAAATATTTGCCAATCACTTAATAGAAAATAATCACTCATTCAATAAAATATTTATAGTGATTTTAAAACAAAGTTACATTTTAATTATAAAATGGGAAATCACAATGTTAGTGCTTCAAATATAAATTATAAAATACTTTTAAGTCAGAATATATGTACAGACCTGTTATTTCTTTTATACCAAAATGGTAGTTGGAAATTTTTTGACCAAGATTAGGCCTCCATGGAACATCACTAGCATCTATATATTTTTCAATGGCTTCATTATTGGAGTCGGATAAGGTGGAGAACCCCTGGAAATTAAATTAAATGATATACACACAGATAAAATTAAGAAAGGTGTGTTGAGATGGTTTGGACATGTAGAACGAATGAGTGAGGAAAGAACATTCACAAAATTTATGAGGCGAATGTAATTGGAAAAAGGAGCAGAGGAAGTCCGAGAAAAACTTGGCACGATCAGGTATGCCATATATTTGAAAGTGGTCAGGTTAGGAGTCGTAATAATCGGCGGGTATGTATGAGAAGATGCATGAACGTGGAAGAGGAGAAGAATGTTTGCAAAGACAGAGAGGTGTGGCGTTCTATTCTCTCTGCCTACTCCTGTAAGGAAGCGGCATGATGGTTAGTTAGTTTTTTTGATATATATACATACAGTAGATTCCGATTTATTGGGAGGGAAAAATTCTGGTGTGGTGATTTTCCTATCGATCCAAATATAAAATAGTAGTGTCCAAAGAAATGATGAAAATTGCTCTCAGGCAATGAATTACTTCTATGCAAACAAAACTAATTCACAGCATGCGTGGATTAAAAAAAAATGGTATCAAAATGGTAAAAAAAAAATTGGTATCTCAACACAAATAGTCTTTTTTTATTGAGGTGGCAATTTGGTCAGTAAAGGTTAAATGAGTACATAAAAAAGAATATTCATTATATATAAAATAGTGTTTTTTTGTTAATAATAATAAACCAAAAAAATAACACAATACTAACTGCGCATTCAGCTAACCGTTCTGACATGTTTTCACTGAAAAATTTGACGAGCAATGCAGCCGCCATTTGCTTGGCCTGTTTTTTTGTGCTAGATGTAGCAGTCCTACTTAAAGAGCCCACTGTACATTGTATAGAGAACTGCCTGGCGTGGGGTAAACCAGTTGCATCCAAAACAGTGAATTCCGGTTCACCCAGCTGAAAATCGTGGCACAAATCCTGAAAAATATTTTATACAATTATAGGAATGAAGAGAACATTATTTTATTTATTGTTTCGGCATTAACTTTGTGGTAAGACATGTTACAATGATTAAAGAAAACACTTGTTTTTTACCACTTGAGTTTTATTATAGACTACATGTTTCAGAAGTTAAATTTCCATCATTCAGGTCTGTATAATAACTGTATAATAATGTAGTTATTATACAGACCTGAATGATGGAAGTTTAACTTCTGAAACATGTAGTCTATAATAAAACTCAAGTGGTAAAAAACAAGTGTTTTCTTTAATCATTGTAAGAGAACATTAAGTGAAGATAGTTATGCAAAAAGGATTTCGGTGAAGGTTTAACTACAAAATAAAATAAAAATATAAGGTAATTTTATAGTTATTTTTGCACAATATCACTTAAAATAAAAACATAAAACATTACAGCAAGGGTAGCCAGCCCGCGGCCCTCGGGCCGCTTGCGGCCCGCCGGGTGTCTTCTTGTGGCCCGCAGAGCAAATCATACATTTTTCTATAAGTGTACGTAAAACCACCAAAAGAACATTCCATCGTACGTAGTTCTTATCATATCTTATATATGGAAATATCTCACTTTTGTGACAATTTATTCTATGGTATATTTGCGTTAAAACAATCACAACATTTTGTGATCAACTTTTAAATACATATTGATAAGGATACAAGCTGCTATAACCGACTTATTATATTTAAGAATTACTGATGAGCATTTGGAAAATTGTTTGCGTGATGCAAAAAGATCTATCGTTATCAAAATTGATGCACTTAGTTCTGACAAACAAAATCAGACGTCTCACGAAAATTTATTTTATTTTGTTTATTATTTTTCTTATTGCCTAAGTCTAATCTAATAAATATGTTTCTACTTATTTATTTTTTTACAAAAATGTTAATAAAATTAGTATATAACCACTCACCGAGATTTTTACGTCTACCGGTTTCGAGACGTACCCGTCTCTTCGTCAGGACAATCACTAACACAGCATGCAAACAATACTACCCTTCACCACCATAGCACCATTTACACACTCAAAACTACACAAATTGTCTAACACATGCGATTTTTGGTCGACCCGAAGACCAACATGCACTATAGTTTTCAATATAGACATGCGTTACGAGCCGAGGTTAAACGTATATTATACGTTTAACCTCGGCTACTAATATACGTTTAACCTCGGCTCGTAACGCATGTCTATATTGAAAACTATAGTGCATGTTGGTCTTCGGGTCGACCAAAAAATCACATGTGTTAGACATTTTGTGTAGTTTTGAGTGTGTAAATGGTGCTATGGTGGTGAAGGGTAGTATTGTTTGCATGCTGTGTTAGTGATTGTCCTGACGAAGAGACGGGTACGTCTCGAAACCGGTAGACGTAAAAATCTCGGTGAGTGGTTATATACTAATTTTATTAACATTTTTGTAAAAAAATAAATAAGTAAAAATGACTAACCACTAAGTAAATGCTTTAAATATTAATAATATTGAAAATATGTTTCATTCTCATTTCTGTTATTTCTTCTTAAACAACAATGTATTTCATATTTGCTTTGAATAATAAAATAAATTTTATTTAACGGCCCGGTACGAAATCATATTTCTAAAATTTGGCCCGGCTGCTGAAAAGGTTGGCCGCCCATCCATTACAGTAACCCATTGCCAAAAAGCATGCTGACCATTAAATTTCAGTATAAATCAATTAACTCGAGTCAAAGAAGAAATGAGATAACAGCAGAACCTCTCATTACGAGCATAATTTGTTTCAGAATCTTACTCGTTAAGCAAAACATTTTTTGTTTTCACTGGTGTGGAAGTCCCGGCTCATAAGTGAATGTCGTAAAAAGGGATTGCCCTTTCTCTATAACTCGTTATGCGAAATGTCACTTGTTAAGGGAGCAAATTTTTCCCATTTTTTTGCTTTTTATTCGATATACTCATTGAGAGGTTTCACTGTACTTAATGATTAATTATGTTTGTTTGATGGGACTTTAACCTTTAAAACTCCAACATTGTTAACTATAACATCGGCTACGGGAACTGCTGCATGGGTTGGAGGAGATAGATTATCACATTCTTTGGGGAAATAATGCCCCATTTCAGACAGTTTCAGTAATATTTTCTTAGCTGCATCCTGTTTAGCATCCTTCTTACATCGACCTTTTCCAAAAACGTTTATTCCCCACGCAATTGCTTTGCACTCAAAGAGACCAGCGGCATCTGGTTCTAACGTTGTGTAGTGTGGAATTACTTTGTTATGTTTTACCGTTAGCTCTTGCAAAATCATGACAGGTGTTTTAGTCGCCATTTTCTGCAAAGCAATAAAGTCATACATTATTCCATTTTCAGTTAAAAAGCAGTGAAGTGATTATACAAATATACATATCCTACCAGACGAAATGGTGTTATTGGGTCAATAAAAAAAAAACAAAATAATATTGTTGCTATAAACGAGTGAGGTTGGACCCAAATTAATAAAATGTAATTTTGAAAAGTTAACTATAACACAAAATATGCTGTGCTCAAAACATAAGACAAACTTTGTCAATGCATACGAAAATCGTAAAAAAAATATACTACAGTAGATACTCCCTTAACCGGTCTTGATCGGATCATACGCCTAGGTTAATATTTACGAGTATTTAAATGAGCACACTCACCTAGTTTTAGACATAGAATAAAAAGGAATACATTATTTTGAATAAACGTGTCTTCTACATAATTTAAACTAGGCTTTTATAAAAGCATATTATATAAAAAAGGAATACACATCCGAAATATGTATTCCGTGATGACTTACCGAAATTAAGGATACACGGAATAATTATGCGGCACCACTGCCGTTCAAAACCAATGGGGCCGAATACAATTTGGTCAAAGGTAAATTTTAAGTGATGAGATGCAATGTTGAACAAGCAAAAAAGCAATTCGTAACAAACAATAAATTTAATTATATATAATACGCAACGAAACACGGCCAGCCCACAGATTATATACTATAAATTATATACTGGGCCAGCCGTTGATGTCAAATGTCAAATTGTGTCAAATTGACAAATCCTGGGGGGGGGGGGGGGGTCATGCAAAACCCGCTAAAATCTCACCATATCGACTATCGCCACTTTTACCATTTTTAAATTACAATAAACAATAATGTGCAATAATGGAACCCTTTTCATAACTGTCGCGTGAGCAGTCGTGGCCTACCTTTTAAAAAAGTTTATTTTATTATAGGCACATTCGCAGTAAAATTATAATCTTGCAGCGATTACAAAAGTTTTAGAAGGTTTTGTGATTCGATGTAAAGACCATTACCAAGTAAGGGAATATGCTACCATAATAACTCGACACTGGCTAGAACGTTCAGAGTGGGTGAAAAGTCATTAAAAAGAAGAAGAAGAATATGTTACCATTTATGAAACGATGTATTTAGGGGTCAATGTAAATTCAATTTGTAAAGTGATTGATGAAATGAAAAAAAATATGTTGGTTGCAGAGGGCCTCATAATGTTTTTTTTTTAATATTGAACAACACAGTGAATACTTAAAAAAATATTAAAATAAACTATGACGCGCGTTTTTTCACTAATGTTTGAATAGCTTACCTGCAGTGATGGGATTCAAAATTTTCAAGATTTTCAAAATTTTCCCTACAAAAAATAGTTTTTACAGTTATTTGTTTTTTATTCTACACATAAACAGAACATTTACATAATAACTGAGAATGCTCCAATAATAATAGTAGGGAAGTCAATTAAAAGTATTGTTACAATGTTGTAGAGTATAAATCATAATACATAAATACAAGCTCTGTAATAAAATTTTATTGAAATACATGCTTCCTTATTGCTTTTTAGTTGTCGTCTACATGCTTTGATTTTTATTTTTTTTATTTTAGTGTCATCAGCTTTGTGGTTACATTTCCTTTACCAAGTTTGTACTGATAGAACTGGATCCCAGGTATCTAATGGGAGACCTATCAAATCAATCGTCATCAAATGGGCTCCGATACATGATCTCAATTGGAATATTGTGTGACAACAAAGGGTTAAGAAAGCATCGGTTCGGTGAACTCTAAAAATTGTAGGCACCGGTTCTAGGGAACCGGTGCGAACCGGCAGAATCCAACCACTGCTTACGTACTCAAAATGGAATTAAATTATTTTCCTATGTAGGTACCTACCTAGAAAGTAACGCTAGGAATGCATACATGCCATAGTATATAATAGTCTTTGGTTATCTTTGGCATGCATCCTACGAAATCTATGCCTATGCATGAAGTGTCAGCTGTCAAATGCGTAGCTTGCGCGCTCCCTTTTGAATATTTTCTGGAATTTTAGGTTATGTTTGCTTGAAAACGCTCGTATCATAAAGAACATTCGTATTAGTTTGAATTTATAAATTTATGTTTCGTCAAATAATGTCTTAAATAATCCCAGAAATGTCTCATGTTTTTAACACAACCAAGCGAGCAGCAGAAACCTCTCTTAGATTTGGGAGATTGAGTAAAAAATGTTTATATTACGATATAAAGAACACATTTGTTTTGCAAACTATTTCTAATAATAATATCGGCCGTGTTCAAAATGCTCAGAATTTAAAAAAATATCCTATGTACAAGGGTTTCTTCACTAATTTTTCATTGAATTGTGATGAATTTCATAATGTTGTTGATGATGATAATATCACAATTTTTAGTGAAAGTAATGTAGATTTTAATGTACAGGAGAAATGTAAAATTAGATCACTTTTTGAAAATAAAACAGATGATATAATGAAGAGATTAGCTTCATGTCATTCACTACAAAATGTTTTTGATATAATAAAAGAAGAACAGCAAAATTTAAAACCTTTCCACTTATGCCAGAGTGTTTTAGTTTTGTGGGATTTTCAACGTTCTTTCGGTCAGTTTTATATACAAAGTGTTGAAGAGAATCTAATGCAATTCGCTCCAGGGATAACGCTTAGCAAGTATACTTTAGAATTAATAAATAGCTATGATTTCAAGAATCTCTTAGCACTCATTGAAAATAACGTAAAATTATTCAATTCCGATGAGTTGTCATGCATAATGTTTTATTTGTCGAAAATGGGAATAGATTATAACAATGATGTCATGAATTCTATGGTTGAAAATTTCCACGAAAGGGTTTTAAGTGACTGTCAGAACTTGCCCCTCTCTGCTCTGGCTAGATATACTTCAACATTTAAACCCAGAGATTCTTTGCGTTTTGTGAACTTAGTAAAGCACGTTGTTCCAAGCGTACTGCATTCATTAGGTGAGTACTCAAAACCTCTTAGTAGGTACCCAGCCAGAATAAACCAGAACAGTGCTCCAAATTATTGAAATAAAAGTTTCGGGATGAGAACTGGAGTATTTGGTGATAGTAATTGCAATCTGGATTCTATAATAGTTCCCAGTGGAACGAGAATCAATTTTTTTTATTTACAAAATTTGTGTTTGAAATAAAAGAAAACTTATTTTTAACGCAATTTCTTAAAACATGCACCCAACAAGATAGAATTAAAGCCTTTCTGCATCTGTTAACTTCGTGTAATTTTTAAAAGTCCGCCTCCGTAGTGTAATGGTCAGCACGCTCGGCTACCGTTCTGGAGGTCCCTGGTTCGATTCCCAGGGGGGGTCAAATAAATATAAGTGATTTTTTTCACTGTAATATTTATTAAATATTACCCTGGACTGGTACCTGAAGCGGAGGGTTGATCACCTTTCCTTCGTGTGTTAACGATCAAGATAACACTGTGTTTGTATAATGAAGTGCCCTATGCACCATTGGGGTGCGGATAAGGGTTTGAATTGAATTGAATTTTTAAAAGATTTAAAATATACATATAGTATCGTCCCAGTTAGTTCGATACATTGCCTTATAATAAAGAAATTTGTTTTTTTTTGTTTGTAAAATGCGGGAGTTGTTATATGTTTTGTATTAATAATACGTGGTTTATATGAGCAAATTTTTAACTGAAATTTGGCAGTTTAGAATAAAATGTAAACCTTGTTTTTTCAAACAGTTTTATTTTCACGGAAATGATATCTGCATGTCTTTGACATCACAAGATAATTTTAAAAATACAGTTTTTCCACAACACATCCGGATTTACAGTTTCTAGTTAATGGACCGTTATTAAAATGTGGACCTATGATAGGAAGAGAGAAAAAATATTTTACAACATTTTGAGTGTGTCCAAATACTTAGTATTTGGACACACTCAAAATGTTGTAAATAAATTATCTGGTCAAATTATAAGCTTAACAAATAAAAATGAAAATGGTATTTTCTGGCGTTTCTCATGTGTGTGATTATAATCCAGGATTCGGACCTCGTAATACTTGTTCACAAATCTGGATGATCTCCAATTAAAGGAGTTATTTTTCATATTATTTTTTATACCAGCCAATGACGGTCGTCAGCCCCGTAAATGCCCAGCCTTCCATATTCTTCTTTATCTTTGATGAGATGTTAAAAAATAGTATGATTTCATACTATTTTTTGGTTTAACACAGGATTGGTCGCGTTTTGTCGCAACATTATGATTTCGATAAAATACAGTAAACATAAGAGATTTGCAACATTTTGAGTGTGTCACTCAAAATGTTGTAAATAAATTGTCTGGTCAAATTATAAGCTTAAATAATAAAAATGAAAATTTTATTTTCTGGCGTTTCTCACGTGTGTGATTATAATCCAGGATTCGGACCTCACATACTAATATAAGAGTTTCTGCTTAGTAAAAAGCTTCTTTACATCTCACCAATAGATGTCTCTAGTGAAATTTTTGTGAATTCAAACACTATGTTTCGAATTTGATCAATGTATTTAAAACTTCAAAGAATTTGAGTAGTGTGGTTTTGGTCACGGGTAGAATTGGGGAATGTTAAGTTCTAGTGATTCAAGAACAAGGTTTCTAAATTGGTTCATATATACAGAACTTCCAATAATTTGAGTAGTGTGGTTGTCAATAATGGGTAGAATTGGTGTTACACGTGTGTAAAGTGATCACTTAAACCAGCCTATGACGGTCGTCAGCCCCGTAAATGCCCAGACTTCCATATTCTTCTTCATCTTTGATGAGATGTCAAAAAATAAAAAAAATATTTTACTGTTTATGTATCTAATAGAATATACGTTATTAAAAATACACTATGCATTGTCCTTTTGTCTTTGTAAAGACCAGTTTTACGGGTCCCTTCTTCAAGGCACAGCAATCTTGTTTATTTTTTCAGAAACCTGTGATTCTGCTGAAGACTTCAAATTAATTACTATTATTTTAAATAATGTTCACACCCTGATCTCCAATTCTACACTCGAATCTTACAAACTGAAAATTAGAGAACTCATAAACTCAGAAATTATAACTAGTAACGATTACAAATGTCTCATAAAGGTAATTATGATAATTATCCTATTTGTTTATATTATTCGCTTTATTTGAAAAATGACGTAAGTCATTCTTACTTTGAATTTTTCTTTTTTTTCACTTTTGGCCTCATTTAAAATAAACTTAAGTGAAAATTTAACTGAACTAAACTAAACTAAATTTAACTGAAAATTTCATTAATTGAATATTTAAAATTAAATAAATAATGATTTTTTGGCTCAATTTTTTTAATACGGTATAATTCATTTTGTTCGCCTCAGTAGTGTATTGGTTAGTGTGTTTGTCTACCGTGCTATAGGTCACAGGTTCGATTTCCAGAGAGTCAAAATAAGTATATAATTTTTTTACTCTAATATTTATTTAATTTCATACTAATATCAATATCACTTTAAAAAAAATAACCATCATACCACAGGGGTAAGCAGAGAGAATAGTCACACCACTCTGTCTTTGCAAACATTTTTTGCTTCTTCCACATTCATGCGTCCCCTCATACATACCCGACGATTATTTTGACTCCTGATGTGTCCACTTTCAAATATTTGAAATATTTGATTATGCCGATTTTTTCTCGGTCTTCCTCTGCTTCCATTACCAACCACATTCGCCTCATAAATTTGTTTAGTATTCTTTATTCATTCATTCGATTCACATGCCCAAACACAGCTTTCTTAATTTTATCGATAATGCTTATCTCAGCCTTTCCTTATTTCACCATTCAAACATCTATCATGCATTGTTTTGCCACACATTGGTCTGAAGATTGCATGTTGACTGTATTCAGTCTACTTACATCCTTTTTTGCTAACTCCATTAATTAATTGAAAAATAAATAATTTTGAAAATAATATATTGTGATGTTTTTTTACTATGATCTCGTAAAATTATTTATTCTTTTTCTTTTGTAGGTACTGAATTTTCTTAATCTTCCACATTGGTCGAAGTATAATTCTGATATTATAGATATTCTGTGCAAGCTTCTAAACAGTTGCATTAAGGACATGGATGCATTTGAAATTATCGGTTTGCATAAGGTACTTAAAATTGTTCTATTGAAATATGATTATACGAAATTCGGACGAGTGTGCGACACTTATTCTGCAATATAAAAAAATAACTACTTAATATATTGCACGAAACGGGATCTAGTTCTATTGTTTGTTTGTATAAACATGAATAAAAAGTGATTTAAAAATAGAAATAAAGAAATCAAGTACATTTTTATTTATATATAAAATATTTATTTATTTATAAAATACAACTTAGTAGACTCAAAAAATCTGTGTTTGATTTAAAATTAATACATAAAAAAAAACATACTCATTTTGTCATTAAATATCCTATGAGCAATAAATGTAACAAATTTCAAATTAGAATAATAAAAAAAAAAGAAAAACCATATTCTTCTTTGTCCCAAAGAAATAAGAATGTTTTTCATTGTTTAATCGTCCTTTTATTTTTAAAATCATTTTGATATTCTCCTCAAAGTGGTTTTGTGCAGGCCTGATGACACAATGTCATTTTGAGGGATGGAAGTTGTTGTACGGCTCATTATACCTCGTATCTCAATTGATAATCAAGAATTACAAAAAATTTAGTTACAATATGGTTTGCAATTTTTGCTAAGAGACCTACAATATTACTAAATATTGAATAATATATGGTTTAATTTCAGGTTTTTCAAAGTTTCCTGTCACCCGCTGGATTCATAATGTCCATTAAAGACAGAGCAGTAACTTTACTAGAACAATCCAAAGATGATGACAGAGTTGTTGTTTTTCTCACCACCCCTGATTTGTTATTTTGTCAAATAGCCGCTATGACACCCATTGACAGACAAAAAATTGAAGTTCTATCTGAAAAGTTGATGAATAATCTGTTTCCATTAATACATTCTCCAATTTACAAAATTTTGAGATATATAAAAACATCTAGTGCTGTAGTTTGCGATAAATTTTGGCATAGGACAATAGATTTTATTCACAGTTACGATATAGACGATTATAGATTATTAAGGCTAAGTCAAAAATATATGTATTTTAATAGTAACACTATCGACGTTTACCGATGCAAATATTTTGAAAATGAAATGATGAAGAAATTAACTAATGTGGAAAACAGTTTGTCAATAAATATTCCAGGCAAATTTGCACGCATCGCTGCATTTTTTATAAGTTACGGATTCTGCAAATCCCATTTGCCCAACTTTATGTATTTGGATAAAATTATTAGCAAATTAGAAGATATGTCTGATCAATTTGACCATTTATCATGTCTTATATTATCAAAGGGACTAATGATATCTTACACAATAGATAAAAAACAATATGTACCACCTAAAGCGACTCAATTGAAACTGCGCGTTGATAATATTTTGAATAAATGTGCGAGCAAACACATCGAAAATAATAATTTGTCAATAACAGATTTAAACATAATTTGCAAAACATATTTAAATAGAAAAACTAGCTATGATACAAATTACTTCCACGCGATATTGTCAAAATATGCTCAAATGAAAGATAATTTTTCTTCGAGATCCTTGAGGGATGCAGCTTTTAATTTTATGTGTTGTCATATTATTGTGCCGCCTATGATTGATCGAATGGTTGATTACATTGTGGAACAAAATGAAAACTTGTTGGGTGATACCGCACAAAAAGTCCTTCACATTTGTTATGCCTCAGGGTTTACTCCAAAAAATGATAGATATTTGGACGTAACAACAAATATTATAGCGAGGTAAATTTTGAATTCCTGTATATCGACATGCCCTACGTAAAGTACTCTAACTACATTTTTGTCAATTTTTAGATATTTGGTGTATGTTATCAACTGACCATTATCTACAAATATAAACAAACAAAAAAATATATAAAACAAATTACGCCTAGTTTTCAGGCGTTTAAGACGCTATCTGCATCAAATTTTCGAAATGAACTGAACTCCTAAAACGCTAACTACTTAATTTTGATAAGGCAAATAGTTTTAAAACGATTTAAAACATTATTTTATCGTGTTTTTGATGTATAATACTAGTTTATAATTTCAGATAAAATCGTTAATTAATAAAAAAAAAAATACGTAGAAATAATCTTCTAAGCTTTCTCCTGTGAAGTAACAGATTTGCAGATAGAGTACTTTACGTAGGGGCCATCAATATTTAACATAACACTGAATGTATTATTTCCTTTTGGGTGTGTTTTCTCTTTCTCTATAAATGATATATTCCGTCTTTGATTTTGTAGGGACAGAGAAGTAGTTACTGGTTTGACACTATTACAAGCCTGTATAGCATTAAGTTACTTCAGCTCTCTTCCGGAACATTTAGTAAAATACATATTTTCTATTGAATTCATGGAACGGTTAGACGAAGAAATTTCTCATTGTTATTCCAAGGTAAGTGAGTGAAGATTATTATAATATAAATTTTATAATATAAGTGGTATTAATAATTTTATAATAAGTGGATATATATATATATAATATATCTGCAATTATTGTGGAATGAATCTTCTCTTTTCTTCATGTGTTCTGTCGGGTACCTCCGACGTTGACAATCACTTGGGAGAAACCTTGTCTGTCCTAGAAACAGCTCCTCCACACCTATCATCCCGGTCCACTCTCGAATGTTCCGAAGCCAGGAAAGCTGCCTTCTTCCAACCCCTCTGCGACCCTCAATCTTCTCTTTTATGACCAGTTGTAGGATAACATACTTTTCACCTCATTATGTGACCAAAATATGAAGTTTTACGGAGCTTAATTGTTGTGAATAATTCTCTCTGTGCATTTGCTCTACGCAGTACTTCAATGTTACCAATCATGTCAGTCCAGGATATTTTCAACATCCTTTACTGGATCCACATTTATACTATCGTAATAGAGAAAATTTTACATTTAATTATGTGGGATGCATATAAAATTATATTTATAAAACCCTTATCCGCACCCCAATGGTGCATAGGGCACTGTGTCATATAAACGCAGTGTTATCTTGATCGTTTACACATGAAGGAAAGGTGATCAGCCCTCCGCTTCAGGTACCAGTCCATGGTAATATTGAATAAATATTACAGTGAACAAATCACTTATATTTATTTTACCCCCCTTGGGAATCAAACCCGGGACCTCCAGAACGGTAGCCGAACGTGCTGACCATTACACTACGGAGGCGGACAATGTGGGATGCATACTGGAGTGAAATTAGTTTTTAGAAGGTATTCAAATTCAGTAACATTTCTCCACTATTTCTGGAAATGCACTGCCAAGGTTTATTGAGTACAAACTCTGCTTATATATAAATCAAAATATGCTTCCAGAGTATGTAAAAAAACATAGGACATGTCATAGATAAGCATATGATATTTCTACAATGTGCCTATCCATGATGTGTACAATATGAATTAGTCTATATGACTACATCTGTCCTCAAAGGTTTACCAGCCCGTAACTACTGTATTTGGTAGTGAATGCTCTGCTATCAGAAGTGTTAGACCATATTTAGCCAAAATATAAATCATAATATAAAAGACACCATTGTTCTTAGTGTATACATCTTTTTTATTAACCTTTTTAGTGCCAGGAGGTATGTTTATAGCAAGGCCGTTCTCTGTAGGCCGTAACATTTTAGGAAGAGTATAACATAACCAAATATTTACATTTTATGGTGTTAAATATGTACATACATGTCCCATATTTTACATAAGTGCTTGACACGGGTTAGAAACAAGCACAAAGATGAGCGCGTTTACACGCTAATTTTGTATAGCTGGCCTGGCGGGCACGGCATTGGAGAGCGCGTAAACGGGCTTAAGGCAGTTATCTGGTTAATAAATTTTATCTGCCATAAATATTGAACATCTTCTTCTTCTTCTTCTTATTTTAGGCCTTGCGGCCTGTTTTTAAGAGGGATTAGCCTCCTGCAACGTCGATTCCCAGCTATCGGCCCATCTCTTTGGTGGTCTGCCCGGGAGTCGTCTACCATGGGGTTGGCCGTACAGTGCGATGTAAGGGAGTCTAGATGGTTCCATTCTCCTCACATGCGCATACCATTGTCTTCTTCGTTGCCTTCCCCACCTAACGACATCTTCGATCTCGCATATTTCCCTGATCTTGGCATTTCTCAATCTATCTCGAAGACTCTCGAAGAGAAGCATAACAGGCAAGAGTCTTTGAGATATATTGAGAAATGCCAAGATCAGGGAAATATTGAACATATAATATATAATTTTTATTACAAAAATAATAAAGATCCTTTGAAGTAATATTTTTATGAAGGGACTAGTACACATTAGCAGTGTGAAATTTATGCAAGCTCATTCTCCTAATACAGGTATGCAACCCTGAGTGGCCTATTCATTGTTGCTATTCTCTTTTTCCTACCTCCTATTCCTTTTTCATTTCCTTTCCCATTTAGCAGTTATGTCCTTTACCCAGAGCCTCTTCACTTATGACTCCTGTATCCCATAAAATGTTTTATTACACTCGTATAGCCAAGAGTGCATACTGATCACCTTGCTTGCCTTCATGTAATCAATGATTACAGTGCCCTATGCACCATTGGGTGTGGATGTGGCTCAAAATAAGAGGTTATATCGTAGTCATATAGGAGAAAGTGACCAACTACCAAAACGTAAAATGTTCAGGAGGGCCATTTACGTAACTATTGCTTGGCAAGAAAATAAACACCAATGCAGTTAGTAATTTTTAACTAGTCAATATAATTTACTTCCAAGATTAAAATCCTTTGGGATTTTTTCAGGGCAATATTAAGCTAGTAAGATATCAAATAGTCAATGTTGACGTTTTCGTAAAACAATGCACTTGGTCACTTTTTCCTGTATGACTACGATATATTGCCCTGATGTATAAATTATCCACATCACAAACTTCTATAATACAGTGCAACCTCTCATAATGAGTAATTCGCATTTATTGATTTGTCGTTTAATTTGTAGAACTCCATTTTAATTTATGTATTAATTTTAAATCAAACACAGATTTTTTGAGTCTACTAAGTTAGTAGACTCAAAAAATCTGTGTTTGATTTAAAATTAATACATAAAGTAATTCGCATAGCGAGCAAAAAAAAGTGATATTGTTTCTCTTTTCACATTAGCGAATAACAGAGAAAGGGTAAGTCCCCTATTCATGACATTCACTCGTGAGCCAGAACTTCCCCGCCAGTTGAAACAAAAAATGTATCGCTTAACGAGTAAGATTCTGGAATGAATTATCCTTGTTATGAGAGGTTCAACTGTACACTCAGACCTCGCTTTGCGTTGTTACTGAATTAAGACTCATTTTCGCTGTGCGTCGTTGTTTTTCGAATTGCTTTGTTTCTTTAACTTATTATTCAGAGAATCGTTTTTAAATTTTCTAAAAGGTAATTTCCCGTTTTGTACTTTTAAATTTTGTTTAAATTTCGGTGAATCTTTTGGAACGTATCTACGACGCAAAGTGAGGTCTTAGTGGATATGAATTATATTTTAAACTATTTTATTCAAATTTCAGGTGTCTTATCCTTCCAGAGTTAGAAAAGAGCTTATGCATTTGAATCGTAACGTGTGTTTAGAGTTGCCAGAGATGGATATTCCTTGGTTTCATGAAAAATATGTTCAACAGCAGATTGCCTTAAGTATGTTTTTATTCTGTTTTCAATTATTTTCAACTTATAATTACATGTATTTGAAAAAATGTTTCTTTAGGGTTTTTTAATGGCACTACATTCAAACCACTCTGTTAATTTCAGGTTCAATGAGAATGTGTATGTTTCAAAAAGATGTGTATAATATTTTATGCAAAATTGTTGGAGTGAAAGAAGCTATTAAATTAAATTACTTCTCTCCATATGGATATAAAATTGATTTCTTAATTCAAACCGACAAGAACTCTATTATTTATCCAACATCTAAAACTCTTAAAGATGTTTCCAAAAACAAGTATGTATTCACAAACACTAGCTATACCTCGACCAAATTACATGTAGAATTGCTTAGGGCACCGTTGTATTTATTTTTAATACAACAATGATTTTGTCCTTTGCAAAATTTATAAAATAGTAAACTTTGTTTGTGTTTTTTCATTAAATTTTCATTGTTTTTGATTGTATAATTACTACTTACATTACCACTTTTAATCTACTTTGCCCATATTATTTTAATTATTGTGTTTTATTAAGCATTTTGTTTTCCTTTCTCACATTTTTCTCTTAATGTCATACCCTACTTATTTTTGTTTAATGGTTGTTTATTGTTGTTGTTAGTTGTCTATATTAATTTAGTTTTATATCTATGTATTATTTACTCCTTTATACGACGTCTGTACTGTACATAAAGCAATAATGCGTATATTGATTCCAGCATTGCCATATTACTTATGGATTCTCGAAGTTTTACCAAATACCATTATTCTGGCAGTAATGACAAGAACTTGATGTTTGAATGGGTGCAAAATGGTAGGAACAAGTCCAAAATACATCATCTGGAACTCATGGGGTATCGGGTTATTCCAATATCTAAATCTTTTTGGAACTCCATGTACATGTCCGAACCAAAGGAGAAAATGAGTTTTCTGTATAAAGAGCTATGGAATAAATAAAATATCACAAATTACAGTATTCTTAGTCAAATTTAGTCTGAGTTTTATTTTGTTTTACACCATTTATATAGATTATTTTAAGAATAAAAGTATCATTAACTGTTTTTTTTTCATTTCCCTTTACTGTCCTGCTGTATTTATGAGATAATGGTCGAAATGTTAATAATTGATATTTCAGTGCTATGGAATACGCCAGCAACTATTTCCGAATACCCGCAACATACATTTAACGTTAGCAATACAAAAAAACTATTTGAATGCATTTAATGAATTATCGAAGATACCACATAAATAGGATTTCAAGCAGATATTGCATTGTTATCTTTAAGAAATTATATGAATTTCGAGTATTGTAAATTCAAAAATATCAACAACAATAAATACAATGTATTTTTGTGTAGATGTCACTCTTCCTTTTACTTATAGAGAATGTTTTTTTCAAAGCCATAGCAAAAAAAGGCTTCTTTTTCAATTATTAAATATTATTTAAAAAAAATAAAAGCTAGACAATTGTTTTATTTTTATTTTTTACACTGCCCGCCCTCCGTGGTGTAATGGTTAGCGTGTTTAGTTACCATGCTGGAGGTCCCGGGTTCTATTACCGGGAGAGGGTGATAATAAATAAATATAAAAGTGATTTTTACAGTCTAAAATTTATTTAATATTACCCTGGACTGGTGCGCAGGAGTGATCTTGCCCTTATGAGGGTAACGATCAAGATAACACTGCATCAATACGATGCATTTATGCACTATTGGGTGCGGATAAGGGTTAGAAGTTCCTAAAGAGAGATATTAGCAGGTTACTGTAGTATTTGAAAACTATACCTTTATATCTAATAAATTATATGGTACATGTCTCTTCCAGGCAAATGTTACAAATAATGAAATGTTTGTATTAAGGTTTTCAGATGAATACAAAAATGTTACTAGGTTGAGTCATAAATAACTAGACCGGTTTTTTTACACATTTATTTTTCCTAACATAAAAACGAATCTAAACCAATCTAAAATACATCCTCCATAAAACTCATTCCCATCTTGTTCTTAACTTATCGATTCCCTCCTCATAAAATTTGGCCGGTTTTGACTGAAAGAACTCAAGGAATAGCCTTATTTACTGTTCTGAAGTGAATCTTTTTCCACAACATTTTGAGTGTGTCCAAATACTTGTTCACAAAATCTGGATTATCTCCATTTACAGGAGTTATTTTCATATTATTTTTTGACATCTCATCAAAGATGAAGAAGAATATGGAAGTCTGGGCATTTACGGGGCTTACGACCGTCATAGGCTGGTTTAAGTGATCACTTTACACACTAGTGTGTAAAGTGATCACTTAAACCAGCCTATGACGGTCGTAAGCCCCGTAAATGCCCAGACTTCCATATTCTTCTTCATCTTTGATGAGATGTCAAAAAATAATATGAATCTTTTTCCATTCAAAAAATTCTGCAAGGAACAGAAAAGGTGGTAGTCTGTTGAAGCAAGGTCTGGAGAGTATGGTAGATGGGGCAAAATAGGGAAGGGGACAGCACTATTTTTTATGTATTTGTGAGTTCGTGAACAATTAATTAAGGTTTGGAACATCGCTGGCGTTATTTTAATTAGTTGGCATCCGTGACTTAAATATGTCGTTTTTTTGACATCTTTCGTTGTTTGACATAAGATTCTACGAAAATCTTTTAACTTTTTTGAATTTTCAATTAAACATTTTAACTTGGGAATCGCATACAATTGCCGTCTCTACGGAGATCTCCGGAGCTTCATAACTGATCTGGATCCCGTATTAGTTATTGAGAAATAATAACATTGGTTGCATACTTATTGGATCAGTTTTGTTTGGTATTATATTCATCAATATTGTTTCCTGTAACTCTCGGAAAACAGGAACATAAATTTTTTTTTTCGTAAATTAAATTGATATTTAAAAATGTGGTCACTGAATATATTATTACAAAACCTGTACGCAACGCGCCGACTGTCGGTATTTCAAGTATGCACTATTATTAAATATTCGATCATCAATCGTCAAGCGACCAAATTAAAATATGATGTTTTATTTAATAACTTCCGTCAGAATCAGAAAAAGTTTTTAAGGTTTACTCTGGGTACAGCTGGTGGTGGGAGTGGAATATTTTTCACCACTTCTGTATTGAATTATAACGGTAAGGATATTTTTCTTTCTTTCTGTCCTTTTTCTATTTTAAATTCTTTTGCATTATACAACATAATAGAAATACAAATACAAAACAATATATATGTATAAAATATAAATACTAAAAAAGATCTCACAAAGGCATGGCCTGTGTGTGGGAATACAATATAATTTAAGTCATAGTAAAGGGCACTCGCAAGCGAATGTTTTTGCCTAGAATTTTCACTCATGAATTACATGAAATTATAGTAACTTTAAACATAAAGAGTTAATCCACTCATAAGTAGGCATAGGCTATGAAACTTATAAAGTTGAAGCCTGAGCAGGGACATGATAAACGGTGTTGCATAAGCTGTAGCTAGATTTCAGAGTCACTTGGACGTTAGGTAATTAAAAAAAAAGAAAAGGGCACTGGCAAGAATACAATAGTTATTATAAGAAGTAGAACTAGAATAAGTGTTCATATAAAATACAAAAAACACAAAATACATGACTAATAAAAAAAATATGAAAAAGTAAAATAAAAAGTAAAGTAAAATATCTTATATCTAAAATCTTATATCTAAATATCTAGAGCATATATTGATTGATTTATGGTTGTAAAATGCCCTTATCTCCTTTCTGTGTTATTCCACTGAGGAGACTTAACGCATTGCAACACAAAGCTGGCGAATCGCTGGCCAATTTGTCACTGACTCACAAAGCCGGCGATTCGCCGGTTTGTCTTTGAAGTGATTTTTTTAACATTAAAATTGAATGACACAACTCTGAACTGAACACACTCTTTCAAAACTACCTGGGAGTGAGCCATAACGATCTAGCTTATGAACAAACAATAAAACAGCTTTTATGTTTTACCATTTTTATTTTGTGTGTGATTAAGTCTTAATGTATTTATTGACTTGGCGTTTAATTTGTAGAACTCCATTTTAATTTATGTATTAATTTTAAATCAAACACAGATTTTTTGAGTCTACTAAGTTGTATTTTATTAACAAAAAACACATAAAAAATTATATTGTGACAATTGTTTCGCCCTAACAAGGCGAAACAATTGTCACAATATAATTTTTTATGTGTTTTTTGTTAATAAAATACAACTTAGTAGACTCAAAAAATCTGTGTTTGATTTAAAATTAATACATAAATTAAAGTCTTAATGTTGTAATAAAATTTTAATAAAAAAAGTGTCAAAATTCAATAGTGTGCTGTATGAACAAATTATGTCATCTTTATTAAGGTGGAGAATGACCGGAGCATTTCATCAGCATGAAAGAGCATCACCGAGCATCCGAAACTATGGATGGAGCGCTCGGCTCACTGTACTGACTGCCTGAATGCTCGCATCGTAACGTGTTACGTTATGACGAAATGCTCCGGTCAGTCTCCTCCTTTAGTGGTGCTGTTGGTTAAAGTAGTGTGTTGGTAAAAGGTTTAAATTTGGCTCATTGTTGCAACAAAATATAGCGTATTTAAGAAATGTAATTTTTTTTTCAAGACTTCATTAACACTTTTCATGCCGGCTATTCAAAATTGATTTGTTTTTGCATTTATTACTTAATGCTCATTTTACTAATGAGAGTCAAGTGTTTTTGACAGTGTCACTATTGAAACACGCAGAGAAATCTCTTGGGATAATTGTGACATACAAAGTTATGTTAATTAAAAAAAGAAGCAGCCTCCTGGGCTCCACCGTGCTATGTATACACAAAATAAAGTAATCATGTATTATCATTCCAGAAAAACGAGTGTTAAGAGCCGCACAGCTTGGTAACACTTCGGAAGTAATAAAGTAAGTATATATTTCACGTCAAGTGTGAACTTTGAAAAAATAACTACACAGGAGTACGGCTGTCCAAACTTAAAACACAGTAAGGGATATTTTTTGTTGTTGTATGCTTATTGTATGTTCTAGGATTTTTGGACTAAGTAGAATCTACTTAGTCCAAAAATGCAAAAAAAACATACAACAAAAAAATATTCCTTAATGTGTTTTGAGTTTGGACAGCCGAGTAGTCCACTTGCAAACTACTGCAAAAATTAAGTTTTTTAGCCAATGGCGGCAATCGGTAGAAGATTTAAAATAGTAACGTCTATGTTTAACATGATCTGCCAAAATTAATTAAATTGGGAATGAAATGGAATAGAAAAATCAATACTCTTGCAAAACTCGATATGCCGATCGTCAGTTCACTTTAAAAAATCACTAAGTTACCGTAAACTTGCTAAGTTACGTAGTGACTCATGCTAAATCGTGAAAATCCAGCGTCAAAATCGTACTTAAGTTACCTGGATCTTGGCACTAAGTAAGTGCCAAGATCCAAGGTTAAGTACCTAGAATTGTATAGTTATAAGGACCATCAGTCCATTTAATCTTCACATTACTTTGAAAATGTCATAACAAGGCGAAACAATTTTCACAAATTTTATTTTAATGTGTTTTTAACAATAAAATACAATTTAGTATCTCTCAAACAATCAGTGTTTGATTTCAACATGTAATATATAAATACAAATTAAACGTCAAATCTATAAATAAAGAAATACACAATGTTTTCCGAAGCGGGATTCTTCTACACCTTTAGCAATAGTTTTTACATATATTTTATTTTAATGTATACGATTTAAATTTTTTATAGTTTGTAATGTATACATTAATTGAAATAAATAAATTGAAATAGAAAAAATGTTCCCTTTGTGTTTAAAAATGCACAATTAAACTTTTTTTTATATTATCTTTTTCTAGTATATGTGGTAAATCTGGGGAAAAGGTGTCTCCAAATTGTAGACACCCCTTAGGATGGACTCCTCTCATGGCTGCAGCGGCTAATGGGCACACGGACACAGTTAAAGCTCTGATCAAGTGCGGCGCTCAACTAGACTTACAAGATTTGTACCATAATCCACAAAAGACTGCTAAGCAACATAACCTTCACCCCCTCGATGGTAATCAATCGTATAATATCCTGGCATTTAGTTTCAGACTTTTCATATTTCAGATTGGGATAATTAATAAAATAAACAAATAGATCTGAGATTATGTAATTTTTGTAATCGGATGTTTTGCTTTCTTTTTACATTATTTAAATAAAATAAAACAAAAAATTGTTATATAATAAAATAATAACTATATAAGTAAATATTTTTTTCCACATAAATTTTATTTTACCGAAAACCGGGTTTCTTCGTAACCAACATAATCAGACTGGTCATCACCAGTCTGATGATGTCGGTTACGTCAAAACCCGGTCGCTGGTCAAATAAAATTTATGTAGAAAAAACTATGAAGTTGTTATTTTATTATATAAAATGCAGTTCCACCAAGAAATATCAGTACAAAACCTTAATCTAATAAATTCTTACACACATAACTAAAGTGCATAATTTTTTTTTGATTTTTCTTTAATTATTAGGTATAGTTTACAAATAAATCGGTGCCAGTTGAATTCTTAATGTTGTTTTCTGAGAATCTTATTATGATAACCCTATTTGTTAATCTACCATGGAACTTTAATAATCTTTAAATTTGTTATTTCTAAAAACGTATTTGATGTAAAAAGTATCGTTTATAAATTTTAAGAGCATATAACATTCAAGTGGCATAGATTTCATCATCTCTGTTGGGGTTATCGGCGGCTGTTGGCCATCTGCTTGAACATTCAGTTGCATGTTTTGTTGACAGTTATCGCAAGGCGGGAAGAGGAGTTTTGCGAGTCCCTGAACGGGCGAGCCACCTATTCGGGTTTCACAGCTCTGCATTATGCCTCCCTGTCGGATTCTTCGGGAGTGACTCGGGCCCTCTTGGAAGCTGGAGCCAGCCCGATAGTCAGGGATAACGCCGGTAGGGGACCGCTGGACTATGCCAAGGATAAAAGTACCACTAAAGAGCTACTCACCGTATATACAAAACAGGTGAGAGATACTTTTTGCTGCAATTTTATCATAATTATCTTTTTGATAAAAAGTTATTATATTTGTTATCACTATTTATAATTCATTTATCTTCTTTTTGTAATTTTCATTATAAAATATGGTAAGAATCTCGCTGAATTTAATTTACTGGCGAATTGTCCCGAAGATAATGATAATGTATGAGGTGTTCTAATTGATGCACAGCATATTAACCAAGTAAACACCAACAGCATCTTATTTATCATTTCATATTTTTACTTTTTTTTTAATTTCGAAATTCTCACTAAGCACAGCCCATATTGAGGCATTCATATACATTATTTACTCTATTAAAACAAGTCTATTCATTGCTTTGGTAGGGTGACCATCTCAATGCAGTTCTCTGGACCCAAATTGAGTAGCCATTTTTTGTTTACGAATATTTAAATTTTACATTATTATTAGTAACTTTTGTAGCAAATGGCAGGTTATTATGTGTTCTCAGAGCAAGACATGCATGACCCCTCCGGGCAAATAATATTTAAATATTTGGTGCCAGTTTCCTTCTAAGGCACGCATAATATTTATCTCTACCATTTTTATGAGTGTGAACATTAATAAAATTTTACTAATGATTCGAAGGTCGTAGATCTCTTATACATACACTTTTAAAGGATTTATTGAATCTTATCTTTGATATTTTATTTTTTATAGATAGAAGCGTTAATTATAGAGAAACAAGCCGAAGAAAGACGTCGCTTTCCATTGGAACAAAGATTACGCCAATTCATTGTTGGACAACAGGGTGCTATTAACAGCGTTGCTGCCGGTATGTATAACTCTAATCATATCCCTATAACTGGAAACACGTTGCGAGACCGCGTAAGAAACACTGATGTCCGGAGCAAGTGTAAGACGGAAGATATCGTAAGGTGGGGTCGACAACGAAGCCGATACTGGAATGAGCATGTAAACAGAATGTCAGAAGACAGACTTCCATGTATCGCCCTTCAAGGAAACCCTGAAGTACGTAGACCCCCAGGCAGAGCTCTAAAAAGGTGGCAGATAGCTGGCAGTCAATGTCCCAAGAGCGACAGCCGGCGGCACAGACAGATACTGAGGATCTATAAAAAGAAGAAGAAGAAATCAGTCACGATGACAATTATTTAGTCTTCTTAATTTGTGGTTTGATTTAAGTTTTGTATTTGCAGCAATCAGAAGAAAAGAAAACGGCTGGGCCGATGAGGAGCATCCTTTGGTGTTTCTGTTTTTGGGGAGTTCTGGTATCGGGAAAACAGAACTAGCCAAACAAGTAGCTAACTATTTACATCCAAATAATCCCAACGGATTCATAAGGCTCGACATGTCGGAATATCAAGAAAAACACGAGGCATGCCATCCAATTATTTATAACATGATATGAATGTATAGTTTAACTAAATGAATTTATATTTTTTAATACTGATGAATTGTAGGCAGCTAAGTTGATCGGTGCTCCGCCAGGATATGTTGGTCATGATGACGGAGGGCAACTAACTTATCACCTTGCTAAACAGAAAAATGCTGTTGTATTATTTGATGAGGTGGATAAAGCTCACCCTGACGTCTTAACTCTTCTATTGCAACTGTTTGATGAAGTATGTATAAATAGTAATATGTATTGATAATTTTATTTTAAGTACAGATCAGTTTTGTTTAGCCTTTGTGGTATATATCGTAGGTAAAAAACGTTGACTCTAAAATTCCTGTTATTTAAAGCTGAATAAAATACCCGTTATTAAACTCAAAGTTGAATTTACTTTTAAAACCACATTAATATGACATTTCAAACTACTGAGTGTATTTTGTTATATGCATCATTAAGTCAAAATTGCATATTTTCGAGTTAACGTTTTTGCAAGTGATGGGGCGATTCTTAGCTAAGTCATTTTTTCTTCTGTATTTGTCTTTTGTAATGCTGCATACAATATAGATGCAAGCTCAAGTATTTTTGATTTGTATTTTAAAGGACATTTCTGGCTGTTATTTGTAGGGAAGATTAACAGATGGAAAAGGAGTGCTCATTGAGTGCAAGGATGCCATTTTTGTAATGACCAGTAATTTAGCTAGTGAAGAAATTGCCAACTATGGATTGGAGCTAAGGAAAGAAGCCGAGTTGGTGAATAAACATAAAATGGAAGGAAAAATTCTATCAGGTCGATTTGTTATTTTATCAATTGACTCTCTAGTTACTTTGTGCTGACATATAACATATTTTATTAATTTTTAATTAAAAATTTATTCCGTAAATATTTATATTTCTTAAAATCTATTGTGACACAAGTTTAGATGCGTTCTGCATCATTATCAAACACTGTATGTGAAGCTATTTGGTGGGAGCTGTTTTTATTTATTTTTGAACACTGGGAATATGTACAATTTGGGGAGGCGTTAGTCATTGTCATATTGTTAATTTTAGATTTATTATTATTTATATTTTTATAAATTTCTATTGTTTCAAAATGTTGAGGTTTATGATTTTTTGCTAACAATTTTATAAATAACAATCAAACGATAACAACAATAATGTAGAAATCCTACAAACGAAAAGTACTCATACATATGTAATTATAAATAAGTTGTAATTATTTATTCAATATTACCCTGGACTGGTACCTGAAGTGGAGGGCTGATTACCTTCCCTTCATATGTTAACGATCAAGATAACACTGTGTTTATATGACGGAGTGCCTTATGCACCATCGGGGTGCGGATAAGGGTTGAATTATTTATATTTATTATATATAAGTTATAATTTAGACTTTACAAACGGTGTTTGATAATGCCGCGGAATGATTCAAAACACGTGTCACAATAGATTTGAAATAAAATGCTAATCATTAAGCTAAATTCAAATAATTTATTATCATTTTATGTAATTCATGCATTTATTCATCAATATAATAATGAAATTTAATTATTAAAATAAATATTTTGAAATATTTTAGACGTAACACCAGATTCTGAAGGGACAGAAGAAATATCGGTTTCTAAGCTGTTTAAGGATAATATCATTCGTCCAATTCTGAAGGATCACTTTTTAAGAGACGAGTTTCTTGGTAGAATCAATGAAATTATATACTTTTTACCATTTTCAAGACAAGAACTTTTGACTCTTGTAACAAAGGAGTTAACACTTTGGGCTGCAAAGGTATACATTTTTATATCAGTTTAAAAATGTCTTTATGTTTGTATGTATAATTATAACTCTTATACAGAATATTTCTTTCTAGGCTAAATCCCGGCATTCAATAGAATTGACTTGGGAAAATGGAGTCTTGGGTTCTTTGGCAGACGGTTATGATGTTTATTATGGAGCAAGATCCATCAAGTATGAGGTTGAAAGGAGGGTGATTAACAAAATAGGTGTGTATTAAAAATATATACATAATTCTATATATATAAAATTTTGTGATTTGTTGAAATATTTGTACGCTTTTTAGATAAATGAATATATTGAGATTTTTTGTTGACATCTCGATGTAGATAAAGAAGAATATGGAAGTCTGGGTATTTATAAGGCTAATGACCTGTCATAGGATGGTTAAGTGTTCGCTTTACACGTGTGCAACATTCACCATTCTACCCATGATTGACAACCACATTCCTGACTTTCATATTCTTCTTCATCTATGTTAAGATGAAAAAAAAATACTTCCAAGTGGAGAAAACTCAGATTTGTGAATAAGTATTTGAATGCACTCAGTGTTGTGAAATTATTGGCAACTGGGTGTCACATTCTTCCCCCACTCTGCAACTTTATAGGAATAAAACATTTGCCATTTCAATATTTTTTCATTCACTTCCAGCATTAGCCGCGGAGCGTGGTCTGCTGGGCTACGGTTCGAAAGTCGTCATTACCTGCGCAGACGAAGGAACGATTAACATCAAAGTGAAAAAGAAGGGAGAAACGAAGTTCACCGCAATTATATAATCATGAACCGATATAGTTCCTGTTAGTGTTTAAATCTGAGAGATATATATCAATCAAAGATATGTAGGTTCATACGGGTATATTTATAATTATAGACAATCTTCGGTCAATGAGACATTTCCACTCTATGAGAACTATAAACTTTCTGCGTCTTATTATCACCAAATACTTAACCCTTCCTTTACGGTGCTAAAAAACTTCCGCATGCAACGGTGATATGTATTTTGTAGTTCTTCTTCTTTCCATGTTCGCTCCCTAAGTGGAGCATATAGCCAACACGAGACGTCTCCAAGTTACTCTGTCACGTGCCATCTCCTTGACTTCCTCCCAGGTCAGTCCGGCGTCTCTAAGTTCCGCAGAGTATAGTCGGTGAATAGTCGTCAGCGGCCTTCCGGGGCGCCGGAATCCTTAGGGTTAGAAAAAGAGACATGAGGGGTGACTTATTATCACCAAATACTTAACCTTTCCTTTACGGTGCTAACAAACTTCCGCATGCAACGGTGATATGTATTTTGTGCACCATATGAAAATGTGATTTAAAAACTGGAAAAATGTGAATATTCCTATATATTGCTTTTATTGACCATAGTTGAAGTTGAAATGTAACAATTTTAAAATGTTAGCTCTGGTAAGTATTTGAAAACGAGAAATAAAATACATGGCAAGTAGCTGCCACAGCTAGCGTAGCAATATGACCGCTGCGTATCTACTTGACGATACTACCACTACTAAACTTGCTACGACATGCGCGTATATGCAAAGCAAGGCACACACGCATTTTGGAGATTCTGTCCCCGATGTATTCACAACCTATTTATTTCCATCTCTACAAATGAATAACTTTATATTATAATACGTAATTATACTACGGAAGAATACAAAAATTCTGAGCCCGTATCTATTATATTTTATATTATTTTTCTCATTTTTAAAGTCGAGTAGTAAATACATATCACCGGGAGGGAAAGGTTAATGTCCTAATTAAGTTCACTTTGTTGTTAGCGAGGATTGTCTATTATAATAACTAATATTTTTTCTATTTAAAAAAACTCTAGCCTTGTCAGTGCAGTACTTATTGTGTAAACAAACTTAAAGGAGTTGCCTTTAGGTTGATTTACTCCCGTTGATCACTGGCTGGTGAAAGTGTTATCTTGGCTTATGATTACCAATGATACTGGTGCTAACCTTGGGAATGTTTAGAGCATTAAGTGAAGTATAGATGCATTAACTTGTGAACACCTTCCCTTTGACAACAGATATTATATTTTTTATTACTAAAGCCAAATATTTGGATCTCTAATCCTATCATTTACTGTCTTAGAATTATGACTATATATAGATAGGGTTTTTATCATTATTGTTTTGTATGCCATTAGCACTTGGTATAATATCTTGTCAGCAATATGAATCACATTGCAATATACATCCAAGATCCGGTGGGGTATTGACCCAGTAAAATCGGGAACTACCGACTGTCCTAGCTCTTCCCTTACAATTTATTTTAAATCCTTCTATGATATTGATATGATAAAAGTGGCAAGCCCTCTCATACAATGTGGTTGGATTTGCAATCTTTATGCAATTTATCCCATCTGACAGCATTTATTTTAATAATCGCAAACAAATGTGTGTGTACTTAAGGCACCAAATGAGTTATCCCTACCACCTAAAAGTTTGGCCACCCTTACAAGTTTGGCCAAGTATCTTCTTCTTCTAACCCTTATCCACACTCAATGGTGCATAGGGCACTGCTTATGTCAATGCAATTTTTATTGTTAATTGCATGAAGGCAATGTGCGATTTTTGTACCAATCCAAGGTGATATTGAATAAATATAATAGAGGAAATTACCCTTTTTTTGTTATTTATCATGGTGGCCAAATGAGCTTACCACTACATTATGGAGGCGGCCAAGAATCTAGTCTATATTAATTATAAGTATTAGTAGTATTTATTTTCTATAATTTTTTTAAGTAAGAACAATAATAATAAAATAATAATAAAACCCTTATCCGCACCCCAATGGTGCATAGGGCACTGCGTCATATAAACGCAGTGTTATCTTGATCGTTTACACATGAAGGAAAGGTGATCAGCCCTCCGCTTCAGGTACCAGTCCAGGGTAATATTGAATAAATATTAGAGTGAAAAAATCACTAATATTTATTTTACCCCCCTTGGGAATCGAACCCGGGACCTCCGGAACGGTAGCCGAGCGTGCTGACCATTACACTACGGAGGCGGACGATAAGAACAATATGACAGGTATTAAAGTGTGTTTGTTATATTACTACAATATATTCTTCCTTGGTTTGTCAAACGTCTTAAAATTATCTGTTTACTAGAGATTAGTAAATATAGTAAAATTAAATATATTAGTACAATTTTATAAATAAAAGTACATTTTTTATGTATAAACTTTATTGATCATTATGTACAAATTATATATATATATATATATATATATATATATATATATATATATTTTTAATTGTGACATAGGATATACACCTACCTTTATAAATTGTTTATGATTAAAATATAATTATTTTATAAAATGCTTTTTATTTACTTTTATCTTGACTCGGGCGTCGGTCATCACAAATTTTAAAAAGGGAGAAAAGCTGTGTGGTGATAGCTGTGATTACAATTATTATATTTAAGGTATTTCACATACATAATCATGTTTTAATAAACATTCAATACACATCTTTTATTACAAACATGCAATTTTGGACACAGCATAATGTAACAAGAAGATTTATTCTGGAACATTTATTCAATGAACACATTGAGTAAGTTTACACTACATATCGCTCACTCCTTTCAAGAACGTCATAAATCAAAAAACGTCAATTTTCAGTTGTGCATATTTTCGGAATGCCCAGAAAATGTACTATTTCCCAGAAAAAAGGCATATTTTTAACTTAATATTCACCCGCTACAGGGCAGAAAGTGTTGTTTTTGCATTTTGAAGAAAAGGTATTGTTTAATTATTTTTTTAAATAAACTTAATATTTTTCAAATGGGAAAAAAACCTTCATGTTTTACCTAAAAAGATATGTTGCACAGTAAAAATTTCAGTAAGTGGCTTGATATTTATTTTTAATACATTGTATTATATTTTCAAACTTTAAAAACATTCTCCTGAAAAATCGAGTATTTTGATTTATGACGTTCTTGAAAGGAGTGAGCGATATTTGAGTATGAAGTGGTTGAAATTTATTTTAACGTTGTATAGTTGTCATTATTATTTTTTTTTTTTTAACCCTTATCCGCACCCAATGGTGCATAGGGCACTGCATCATATAAACGCAGTGTTATCTTGATCATTAACACATGAAAGTAAGGTGATCAGCCCTCCGCTTCAGGTACCAGTCCAGGGTTATATTGAATAAATATTACAGTGAAAAAATCACAAATATTTATTTGACCCCCCCTAGGAATCGAACCCGGGACCTCCAGTATGGTAGCCGAGCGTGCTGACCATTTCACTACGGAGGCATTAGTTACACAATAATAAATTCTCGAGTATTCATTTAGAATCTGACTCAATTTTACACAACAATGAAAGTTTATTTTTAATAAATATTTACAGTTAAGGTGCATGCCGTTATTTTATTGGTAAAACACTTTGCTGAAAAAGTTTTGTTTCGACTTAGAAATAGACTCTTAAAAAAAAAATAGGGTGGTATGTTTTTTTAACGTCTCCAATGAATTTTCTGAATTAGTTTTAAATACGGATATTTCTAATTACCTATAAAATGACATTTACACACAGTATGCGCGATTGTCCACTACCCGGAATTTGACCGTCCGGCAGTCCGGTTTTGAAAAATGAAAGCGACTACGACAGTTTAGCGTGATTGAATTTACGCGCAACGTGTTCACGCACCGATCAAGAGCATCGATCCGAAAAAATATGGACAAAAGCACAAGCCAATCGTCGTTTAAAAACGCTAACTGACGTGCCGGACGGTAACATTCCGTGTAATTTCGTGTAGTGGACAAATGCCCTATGGATGTAAATTAGACTGGGACTCTGAAAGTTCACGCTATGAACTGGTTGGAAGCATTAGAGATGACCACATCTCTAATGCTCTAATGGTTGTACAGACGAATGCTTCGCATACCGTGGACAGATTTATTCACCAACTTGGAGGTTTTGAGGAGAGCCAATTGCAGTAGACAACTGCTAAAAGAATTAAACATCCGAAAAATTTTCATATCTGGGTCACATCCTGCATAGAAAGAGGTACAGTTAGGTTCAAATGGTATTGATGAGTAAAATTGAGGGGCAGCGTGGTCCTAGCAGAAGACAAACATCTTGGCTGTGCAATATAAGGGATTGGACCGGGATAAGACATGTGGGGGAGCTGTTCCGGGTCACGCAAGACAGAGAAGCCTTCGCCAGAGTGATTGCTGACACGGCACAGGAAGAAGAAGAAGATGGATGTAAAATCTATAGTCGTATACATGCTTTGTTTTCGGGAAGGATTAATCACATATAATAGATGCAGAACTTTGTGTCATTATTTGAAAAAAAAATTTTTTTTTTACAATTCTGTGATTAGTTTAAAAATTGATTTTCTCAATTATATTTTTAAATTTTTTTAATGATTTATGTTTTGTTAATGCTAGATAATATGATATGTAATGGCCATAAAAATAAAATTATATTTTACGTTGCAGAAACATAAAAAGAAAATTATTCCAGAATTCATTCCTATTAGAATAAATATGCCATAAAATTGTTAGATAATTTCCCCATCCAGAGAATTTTCTAATATTTCAAAATATTGTTTCTTTTTATATGTAAATAATAGTACTATTTTCACAAGTAAGAGTACTGGACGAAGTTTTTACATTAAATTTAATTTACAAAAATCATGTTTTTAAGATTGGTCTGCAAAAACAGCCTTTTATTTAGCATATATACTTGCAAATAAACGTTTTACGGCACATGAAATTTTCAGGAAATATTTTTGAAGATACTTTTCCTACTATTTTTTTCACATGGTTAAATGTTAACACCATTGATAAATTTTCAAGGGTCTGAAATATTACACCAATTCAAAAATTGTTTGAGGAATGCCAGATCAAAAAGTGCTAAGTAAATGGGGCTATTTGTTTTTGAATATGAAATTCAGTAAGACTGGGTATTTCTGCTAAATAGCAGAATAAGGGTTTAATATTTCAATCAATAGTTCAATCATAATAGTTCAATCATAAATATAATACTGTAGGCAAAATTAATGCAATCTCGACAAAGATGTCATCACCAAATTAAATTTCCTTCATAGAATTTATTATTGTATATCTGAAACTAATAGTCATTTGGTCTTATAATTATTTTTCCTTAGATAATTTTTAAGTCCCTGTTTTCGGATAAACGAATAATATTTTTCCTAGGAGAAAAGTGAGGGTAATTAGCGGTATGTTTCAATAACATTGTTGTACATAATAAGGTTAATCCAGCCAAGAAATCAGTGATATTACTTTTACATGACTAAAAAGAAAATAAAATATTATCAAGTAACTTTGTTGTAAAATCACTATATATCTTATTATAACTTTAGTTATAGTTTAGATGTGTGGTGGTTTTATAACCAAATTATTTCTTAAATGGAAAATCACAAAGTTAGTTAGTTATAAAGTAATATATTTTCGCCTTGAGGCGTAGGCAGAATGGATCGAATGCCAAACTAGCTTTATACCTGTATCATCACATAGATATTGTTTTTACCGACAAACCGACTTACGATACTTAAACTTAAACATTTTTATCTCATTTAACAAACATTGAAGTATATAACTAACTAAATAACTATCATGGTACTTTTTTGCAAGGATTGGTGGACAGAATAGAACGCCAAACCACTATCTCGGCAAGCAGGCTTTGTGTCTTCCATATCAGTCCGCATTTTTTCTACTTTTGGTAGCTCTATGTTTCGCTTCTGTACATTGATTGATTAGGGTTGGAATAGAATGTTAGACAACAAATATACATATGTTATATCAAAATGACTACTCATTGTGCTTCGAAACATGACATGTAACTGTGATAAATTTTAGTATTCCTAAATTAGAGTTACTATACATTCTCCTTTCCTTAAACTAGAAATTTTTAAGGCCTTAAACTGCAAATGGGTATTTTTTTTATTTGTGAAAATGTAAATGTTCAATGCTTTTGATTTTTTTTACTATAATTATTATTGGGTAATGGCTGTAAAAATCAGCATGTAAATTTTCATGAGTTGTTGAATAAGTCTGGGTTGTTTTAGATATTTTATATTCACTTAATTAAACAGATAAAAATAAATCATCTGCAGTACCTACATATTGAAATTAGTTTCATCTGCCGCATTAGGAGTAAATAGTACATATGGAAATATTTTTCATATCATTTTACTTTGGATGGTGTTATATATTTTTTTGTTGGTCCCAAATATGTAGCTACGATACACATATTTTGAATTAGAATACTGTGACATAATTCTGGGAAAAAATTATATTTAAAAATAAATAATATTCATTCTTCTAACATAATTGAACAATTACAAACATGTTAAACGTAATTGAAACAAATTAGCAATTTTTTATGTAATTTTTTTATCATATGAGGGGTATAAAAGCAAAAGTTTCTCTTTGCAATAATTATTTGCAGTACTCAAAAACAATCATCTTTTTTACCCTTGTCTTGAATATTCAAAAAGTTTTTAAAGTAGCTTTAATTATCCCAATTTCAATGATCTTTTGTCATTTATTATATCCACAAATTTTACAGCTATTATCGAACATAACCTGAAAAGATTAATTACTTTGCATTCGTACCCCTCACCCCCATATAGAGATATAGAACATGTACATTACTAGTACAAACTTGTATATTAAGAAAGCAACAACCCATTTGTAAATTTATAATATCAAATAGGCAAGCAAAATGGACTGACAAATAATGTTTTTCTACATTGGATATTTCTTTAAAATAGAATATGGAATAGGGTTTTTATAATATAACATACAAAGATACTGTACTTTTTATATTATTTGAAAACTGAATCTGATTAATTGGCTGGATTATAAAATATCCTTAACATTAGACATATATTTTTATACAATAGTTGGTTCTTTAAAATATAGGCGTTGATTCACCCTGCTCTGCAAAATATACAAATAAATGTTTATAACCTTACATTATAAATTCATATTGATATAACTCGATTGTATCTTTAAAACATATTCAAATATGTATCTTTCAATAATTTTTCATGCTAACTAAATATATTTACGCCATAAATATTGTTTTTTGTTCACTACAATATCTATTTATAACAAACACCGAAACACAATTTCATTATCATATATTTACATACTATGTAAACAAGTTGTGCATATTATCAGTCACTGAGTTAGTTATGGAAGTTCAGTTCACTCGGTCGTCAAGCCAACAGCAATGTCCGGGAGGGTTGGTTAGAGCCATCCCGATGGTTGTGTGTGTCCGCTTAGAGGAATAATTCCGGGAAGCCGCGGTAACACGACGATCTTACCATTTCGGTGGCCCTGTAAAATAAATAAACTCATTTGATCAAAATCACATTTTCAGCAGAACCCCTTTTGTCCGCCCTAGGCCCTGGTCCGCCACTTTGGTTGATCCAACCGTGCTCTAACTGACTATAATTGACTTTTTTTAAATTAATTTAAAACTATAGGCTCGCTTCAATTTTAATATACATGTATTATTAAATATGTATTTTTTTGCTCTTTTTCAATAATTATACAGCTTTTGTGCGGTTAAGAGAACAATACATAGTCATTTTCAAGTTCAGAGATTGTTTGTTTTATTGTAAATCTATATTTTTTATTTTTACTGATAATCGAACCTTTTTTGCATTCCGACCATACCCTAGTCCCAAAGGTGACATAATAGAGGGGTTTTACTGTATGAATAATTTGAATCTGCTATCTTACAGTGAAAATACATTTACCCGGCCAGAAATTTGAAAATTGTCTCTTAATAACTTAAGTATGGACTTAAACTTTTGACAATAGACAAAACAGTGTGATTTTATAAAATTGTTGATAGTTTTATTGTGAATATCGCGGAATACCTCATTTACTGAAGATTTTAATTTGGATCATATTTTATTGGATGATGAACTTCAAGTACGAACTTGAATTTAAAATTTATTATTTAAAAAAAGATTAGTTTATGTTATTATGTTTACCTTATAAGGAGACTCATCTAACGATGTTAAAAGTGGCTCTAAAGAACTTCCGGCAGGTTTAGTTTCTGTGGGCTTTTTTCTTGAATCAGTTTCTCTCTTTCCTGCAACGCTCTCCTCTGTTGTGGACGGTGTTATCCCTTGTCTCTCTGTAATATTACATTGAAAGCTATTAAATGGAATTCACGGTAAAATCAGGACAAAATTTTAACATTTTTTAATATTTTTCTACTTAGTTCACAAATAAATTGATTTGAAAGCGTTACCTAGCATTCCTGCTACAGTGTCGGATCCAGGAATATGATGAAAGCTTCCAATGTCTTCTTGTAATAGTTATTGGTATTTTGTATTGAGATTTTACAGATTAAATTTAAATATTGATAAATAAATTTAAATATTTTACAGATTAAATTTAAATATTGATAAAATTGATGTCACAATATAATATAGAGTTCCGACTTCTTGTATCAAGAACATGTTACTGCAACTATTTCTTCTTCTTCAAACCCTTATCCGCACCCCAATGGTGCATAGGGCACTGCATCATATAAACGCAGTGTTATCTTGATCGTTAAAACATGAAGGAAAGGTGATCAGCCCTCCGCTTTGGGTACCAGTCCAGGGTAATATTAAATAGATATTAGCGTGAAAAAACCACTTATATTTATTTAATCACCTCCTGGGAATCGAACCCGGGACCCCCAGAACGGTAGCCGAGAGTGCTGACCATTACACTACGGAGGTGGACGAATTGCAAAGTTTACTGATATTAATGATAATATTAATTATTGATGATATTAGTGATAAGCCTCTAAAATGTCTTTCTGTTGAAAAATCAGAAGTATTCTGATGTATTGGAATGCTTGAATTTATTAAATTGATGATAAATAAAATGTATACAATTTTGAATACTGAAAATACAGTAATTAATATTTACGATGTTGTTTTAATAATGAATGAGTATTTTATCCTACCAGGTTGTTTAGTAACTTCAGAAGAGTCTTGACATGTACTATGCGCTGTATGTATTGTATCCGCCACTCGGATAGGAACACTGCACGCTCTCTTCAATATCTGTTTTAGAAGGAGATAAAATTAGTTTGCTATCCAATTTACTTTTTTTAATACTACATATGATTGTTGAGGTAATTTTACTGATTATTACAGGGTTTTGATTGATTATCCTTATAAGTGATTGTAGGTGTCGCTATCGACACCTACAATCTGGGTCAGAAAAGGAGTAAGAATAAAAAATGTAAATTAAGTGAAAATAAGCCAACATTCTTGTTGGGTAATATATCCAAAATTAAACACAGTTAACCGTGAAAATTTCTGGATTGATTTCTACTTTATTTACATACATGATATGTGACGCGTTTTGTCTTATTAGGACATTATCAAACACATGAGTGTTAGTGGAATTCAATCCATTAACCGTGTTTAATTTTGGATATATTACCCAACAATTCAACATGGAATTCTACAACTGTCTGTAGTTACAATAAAAAACCAAAATTCTTGTTGTTCTACCTGGTATTAAATCTGGGACTTCATTTAACATGTTGAAATTTTAACGGCTTCTATATGGATAGAATATCATGTATTGATTGCACAGTGAATAATAAAATATATTGTGATTCATTCATAATTGTGACTTTGGTGATATGGCATTATAAAATATTAAATAATTAATCATTGCATTAAACAAGGGTCTTCTTTCAAACAAATCTTTGTTCACAAATTCAGGAGTTAATTATTTCAAGATTTTTTATTTATTGTTATCTCAACATAGACGAAGAAGAATATGGAAGTCTGGGCAGGGATTATAACTTGTCATAAGCTGGTTTAAGTGATAGCTTTATACACATGTAAATTACCCATGATTGACTACCATACTACTCAAATTTTGGAAGTTATATTTAACCACCTTCTATGTTAAGATATCGGTAAAAAAAAAATTTACAATATACAAAATTTAAACTTATCTACACTATATACAGTATATGATGCGTTATCTTTTTGATGTAGTTTTCGCCCAGCTTTTTTCTTGCTCTCAAACGTTATATATGTAAGCGCGCTAGCTGATAGTTAGTTTCCTTTTGTATGAAATGGTAAAGGATTCAGGAGAATGTATGAATAATATAAGGTTGACCTTTTTGTTTGGTTGTGGATTGAGTGGAGGAGGATCAGGACTGGCGTTACGTGAATCTGAAAACTTTTTCCGTTTTTTCTTGAGGGCTACCAACGCACTGATCCCTGGAAAGTATTATTTAGAAAGGTCAAACAATGTTCACATTACATTTAACAATATCTATATGATGTAATATACATATTTACATATTTAACCCTAGATAACTAAACATTCATCCACGCGGCGACACCCTTTCCCGAAAAAGTCAAGTGCACTTACTTCCCTGCATCCCGCACCCAACGGGCTTTGTTTACAGAATAGTGATTTATTGTTAAATGTCTCTTACATTCATTCCTAATAAACCAAACTTAACTGTCATGTAACCAGTTAATATTTTTAATAAATAATTTTGATAATTTTCACATTTTAAATTGCGTAGTCCGCCTGATGAATGTTTAGTTACTATGAATCTAAAAATAAAGCTAAATTACGAATCACGATAGTAAATAACTATATGCTAAAACAATCCTGATATACATACACCTCTTAGCTAAATGACACACAAATCAACAAAAATACATTAGATGAAAACATTCATGAAACCACAAGATTAAAAATACAGAAACAAATAAAATATAATATCACATTCAGTCAGAGAAACTTCGAGTATTACGTAGGTAATGAAACTCTTTAAGCTACTTGCATAATACTTTTTAAATAACGAAAGTATTTATAAAAAAAAAGCCGTAAAAAGATAAAACTGGAGATAGAAACAAAAAATCGTGTCATTTAGCCACGTCATCTATGGTTGTATGACTCATGACAGACAAGTACTAACAAATAAAATATTAAACATATTAAGTACCCAGTAAAGACACAATATAATTAATTTTTAAATTGTATGTATCTGTAAGACAAAAAAATATCCTGGCAATAACGGAGAGTCAAGTGAAGGTGAACGGCAGTGCAATCTCTTTATAAAAAATTATGGACTAAAAATATTTATTTTATTTATCTAAAAACATTTTATTTATTAAATATTTATATGTTAAAAAAATGTTTTGTCAATAATAACAAAATGTCACTTGAATAGTTTTTAGTCCTACAATTAAAACTGTCAATCTCATCACACCAATCTGTTGTAACTAATTAAATTCACCCATCCCCAATATAAAACAGTCAATATTCATATATAAATTGATTAAGTCACATTATAAATACAAATAATGTTAATAATTCATTTATTTATATGGTATGCTGACTACTGCTAGCCTGGAACTGAATGATTTTGGCAAGCTATCCTATAAAGAGCCTTTACATTTATTGATAGAAGCATTTTAAAATAGTACGACATAACGTTATTCCATTAAATTAACAATTTAAAATACACCTCTCTCAAATCATGGGTATAATAGCGAAAAACTTTAACTTAAACATATGAAATTTTGACTTAATTATGCATATTATGATGTTTTCAACGTTCTATAAATTGGCAAAATACACTGGCAAGTAGTAAATGTCATATATATCTGTGGTTTTAAAAGTTAATTTTACTTTAGGTTAAATAGCGGGTTTATACAGGGTAAAACTTTAAAGAACAGGGATTATTCAAACAGGGATTTTACAGTTAATGTTTTTGGCCAGTATACCTACGAAATGGACCATTTATTAATTATAAAAGATAGATTATTAAAAAATAACAGTAGATAACAATTCCACTGACCATGAGAGTGTGATCGATGTCCAGAACTCGGTTGCGTTGAGTCAAACTTAGCCTTTGAAGCTTGAGACCTTTCTAGACTACGATTGGAGTCACTCGGTGAATCTGTATTGTCACTCGGAGGACTATTAGAGTGACTGTGAGAAGAACCCTGTCTGCAATGGGAGTTGCAAACTGAGTCTTCTGATCTGGAATATAAACATTATACCTTCACATGTACTTAATTCTATATATGGTAAATATTTAAAAATTCTAACTAATGATTCAACGTAGTGTCCATGGGTGCCCACAGAAAATTTTCTAGGGGGGGGCATGATATTTTTAGTAATGTTTTAAAATAGTTTTAATTTACTGTAGCGTATTTGTATAGTGAACAAACGGACACTGTAGTAATGAAGGGCATGCTGTAGCAATTTTGTTTTTTAACACAATATATGTATATTACAAAAATTTTACTATTTTCAATCAATCCAGGGTGGGGGGCAAATGCTCCCCCTTGCCCCCCCTGGGGGCGCCTATGGTAGTGATTTAATCCTTCTGAAAACTTATAACAAGCGTTGGCACAAACTGTGTGATCATATTATCTGAAATTGATTGTGAGTGTATGCACAAAAATAACAGACAATTATTTTACTTAATTCTTAATCACACCCAATGGTTGAGAGTGATTGTTAATTACATAAACGCATGGTGATCAGTCTTGCGCTTCAGGTACAAGTAAGGTATGATAGAGTGAAAAATCAACGCTTTTTTGTTTACCCCACTGGGAATCGAACCGGGATCTTCAGCACGGTAGCCAAGCGCGCTAACCACTACATTTCAGAGGCGGGTAAACAGTGTTTAATAGTTGGGACTATTATTTTGTATTACGCTGCCCTTGAGCAAGCAACAAAATGCCAACCTTATTGAAAATGCAACAATAAAAAACAGAGTAGTCAAATTCTTAAACCATAGAAAAAAAGCAATTTTATCTGTTTAAAAATGTATCGCCACTTGAAAATTTTTTAAAATTTTTATCTTTGTCAAACCTATAACCATAGTAACATTTCTAACTGTGTTGGCCTCTAATATGGTCATAAAACACATTTGGCCACCGTGATCGGAAATATGTATGAATACCTACTCTATAAAAAGCTCTTTTACAAAGAAAATATGTATAGAATGCAACATTAAAAGGATTTGATAATTGTTTTCATATATCTTAATTTAAGGTTGTTCAACTGAAGGATGAAAAAAGGAAATAAAAAGATATTTACCACTACTAAGTACTTATAACAAAATTTCTGTATGAATTTAAAACCAGTTTTCTACAAAACTATACATAATAGGGGTTATTAAATATAAAACAACATTAAAAAACATAAAGCGATAATAAAAAAGCCATTACATGGAAATAAATTACATCTTTAAAATTTTGTTTTGTAGATTAGGCGCTTTGACAAAAGTATATAATTACTGATATTTGTAAAACTCATTCATCATTCAAAAACATTTTGGTGAAAAATAGTTGTGTAATTTGGTAGTTGAACTTTTGTGATATGCATCCACTGGACCATGTTACGGGTTTATTTTTAAAAATTATTTAGTATCTACCGATGGTAGGAATCGGAATATGTGTAGGTAATATGCGTAATAAGAAAGAGGTTTGATAAATTTGGGTTAAAATACCAAAGTTAAAATACCAAATTAATGATAATATACGGACAAAGTAATGATAAAAGGTGGTTAGTTACGAAAGCTGGTGCTTTTAGTAAAATGAGAAAGTGCATGATTGATTAATATGTATTAAAAAAAAATCTTTAGTACATAAAGGTAGATCATTTTGAAAGATTACTCTTCTTTTGACCCTTATCTACGCCCAATCGAGTATATAGGGGACTAAATCAAGGCAAATTGATCAGTCCTGCATTCTTTGTATCAGCCCAGGGTGATATGAAATAAATATGAGAGTGAGAATCACCCGACCCTCCTGGAAATCGAACCCGGGACCTCCAACACAGTAGCCAAACGCGCTTACCCAGACTTTATCTTAGATTTTGGGATAACAGAAATGACATATTTAGATTTACTTTATCAATATTTTATCATACATACAATACAAATATAAAATATAAGTATTGTATAGTGATAGAGATTCTACATTCTCGAAAGATAATTAGACATACTCAATGGAAAATCAGTCAAACATGGAGGAAGGGTTAAGAATGATCAAAATACTATTTGAAATGTACTATTTTTTTTATAAATTCATGGACTTACTTATGTCCTAGAGTATATAGGACCTATATAAACGTTTTACTACCAATAGTCGTTTTATGTTGGATTGTATCGTCACTGTATGTACAAGTATAATCTGTTATTTAGTGTTTTTTTAGATTTGTCATGTGTCAAAACATAGTAACCATAGTATTAGGTATAATCCAGAAAAATAGTATCAGAATCAAGAGATACTTTATACATTATTAAACACCAATATGCAAAGTATGAAATTAGTATGATGATTATAAACAAAATTGTACCGGGGTATTCTGGATACCTCTCGCCGGAACAGAAAAGTTAATCAATTACATCTGATTCTAAGTAAAAATTGTTGGCATGTTGATATGTTGCAGCAAGCAAACTTAAATGTTGTCATTTATTCATTTTAAATATTTTTAAAACAAATGTAAAGTAATTTAAAATTATTCTCTTGGCAATTGTTTCGCTTTCCAAAACCATTTTTAAAAGGAATATTTACTTGAAAATATTATTTGAAAACGTAAACAGAAGGAGAAACACAGCCGTGAGGATTGTTTTGTCATTGTTATGATGCAATTAGAGTAGAAACATGGTAACTGTAATCATTGCAGAATGCCAGGTGTGCAGAATAGTATTTGTAAATGGCCGTTTCTTGTTTAGCTATAATTTTGTCGCTGGCAGAGCTGGTTTTACTGTGTTCCTACTGAAAATGGAGAGATATTCTCGGAGTCGCTCTACCGATTGAAGTACTAAGTCCAAGGAGTAATGAGTCTATATGCCAACACACCTGCTCCTCCCAATCAGCCGGCTAACTCGGCCCACCTTTGCAGCCTCTATAAGAGTTCCCCAGCGCCGTTTGTGGGAAGAAGGTCTCTTCATGTGGAATCTGATTTCAACATTACATATTAAGTCTTCCTCTCATTCAAATCAAATGGCATGCAAACTTTGCTTAAATTTTTCTGCAGTGCATAGTTGTGGAGAAATCAGTAGATACTAGTCAGTCTTTGTATGTCATTGAAAAAAAAGCTTTAATATTTTTACTCTAAAATTTATTTAGCCCCGATTTTGTAAAATACTACCTCAAGGCCCTTAACAATTTTACTTACTTGGAAAAATTTCCATGTAGTCGTAAATAAATAAGGTGCAGTTTGTGATGGAACCCAATACCCCAATGTATTTTAATTATAAAACATGTTTTATAAATCACATTATGTTTTTTTTTACAAACTAGAATGTGTGCAAGGTTCACGCTAAATGGTTCTAATAATACAATTCTATCGACTTTAACAATACATACTTTTTTACAATCTATTTTCATATGAGAAATGTTTTAATATTCAGAGTGTATGTTTTATTCATACAAAAAAACATTGTTGTATTTTTTAAAGAATCATTTGTCATAACATAAGTGTCTTATTTAAAAATATTTTTTTATAAATCTTTATGACTTAAAACGTTTGAAAATTAATGTATAAGTTATTATCATATTAAATTAAATTAAATTCAATGCTGGGTCAGTAATTTGGCAACAACAGTTAATGTCAAATTTCTTATTCATGTTTATATAAATATTAAATTCCTGAATTAAATGTTTTGAGTGAGTTAATTGAGATTATTGATTTTCTAAACATGCCAGAAATCTAAGAGCAGTAAAAAATATGTATCTATTAGTAAAACTATATAAAAAAAACTACTCTAGCAAAATAACTTATTAAATATGTTTTCACCCCAGAGGTAAATACAGATATCCTTTACATTTTACATTCATGTACTTTCACGAAGAAGTTTCCAATTAATACCGAACTGATATTTTTTATTGATAAGATTGTAAAATCAATTATTTTTGAACTTCAAAAGATCTACAATATTTTTGGAGTGTATATAACTCGCAAAAGCCGTTTTATACTATTTTTTACCAAATTCAGTTATTTTGACTCGTTACTCTGAAATACTGTGCAACTGATGAAATGATAAATGTGAGATCACCCTTGAAATGTACGACTATATAACCTTATTCCAAAGTAAAGATAAAAACATAATAAATAAAATTCCTAGGTCCACTCTTAAATGCGCCAAAGGTGCATAAGGCGCTGCAACTAATAGACACTGTGTTAACTTGATCATTTATCTCACGAAAGTGGTGTGATCTGTCCTGCGTTTCAGTTAATGTTAATGAATAAATACTACAGAAGTTAACAAAAATAAATTACTTTCATCCCCCAGGGAATCGAACCCGGACCTCATGCAAGGTAACCGAACGGGCTAATCACTACCCTATGGGAACAAATATTGACAAGGCATTTACACAATATGACATTACAAATATCACAATGTTTCTATCGGCATGAACTATGTGAACAGAGTGTTCATGGGGATTTTTTAAAAGTTTTATAGATACACCTATATTCTATAATATACCTTATGAAATTGGAACTTAAGTGCTGTATGTGATGGGTTAAAAACTTGCGCAGTTCTAGTATATTTGTGTTTGTAATAAATATAAGGGCATGGTAAATAAAGGGGTTGGGAATTGACCTGCCCATGTTGAGGGTGAGTCCACGATGGTAGGGGTTGGCCTCGCTGCTGAGGGAACTCTGCGACGTGGTCCTCATGGTGTGATGCGGAGGCTTGTGGACACTCCCACCGCTGAATATTCCAGACAGGGTAGAGCCAAACATTTCATGGTGAGTGTGAGCCTGCTCTGAATGCTGGAAACGGGTACAATGCAAAATCATCATTAAATTTTATTTAATTAAACCATAGATGTAAAAAAGATCATGATTTGTGATGTAGACTTTATCTGAACGGAAACAAATAAGTATTTGAGAAGGCAATATGGAAACTTTTAACATTTCCTTGGCTACTTTGAGTGATTATCTTATACACTTTGTATCATTCATTATTCTGCCAATGATTAAACATCCATATTACATCAATAATTTAGACATCTGTAAGTATGTTTAAGTTCTGTAATAACGTTTCTTGGTCGAACTGCATTTTTTACAGTAAAATAACCAGTTTATAGTTTTTTCCACTTTTATTTTATTTGACCAGTGACTGGGTTTTGTTGTTATCGACATCATCAGGCTGGGTGTGATGTTGGTAACATCAGTCTAATGATGTCGGTAATGAAGAAACCCAGTTAAATAAAATAAATGTGTAAAAAAACTGTATAGTTATTTTATTATATTCTATAAGTATAGTCTTATGTGACATAGAACATACCACTTGTTAGTTTCGAAGTGTCATCTGTTAAAATTCTTATGAAATAATACAGCTGATATTCATAAACTAATTTGTGAATGACTCATGTATCTAATAAAATTTACATTAATTGTGCATTTTAAATTACTAATTATAAGCTGTGAACATCTGATGAAAGCATTCAAGCTCTATCGTGATTTGCAAATATTTTTTTTATATATTTGTAGTTACACATGAGTATGAACTCAATAATTTTATTTAAAATAAGTTACATATTATCTAAAAAGTTATTTGCCACGCATTTGAATATTATTTTTCACAATTAATTTGTTGTACAATTGTGTAAAAGCTTCAATATTATATGGGTTATTAATAAATAGAAACATGTTTGAAATAAACAAAAGGAATAGCAAAAATACTTACATATCGTTTTAAGCAAAGCTTCATTCAATGAAGAACAATTATTAAAATAGTAACATGTCAAATATAAAGTCACAAAAGCACAAAAAAGTGGATTACAAGTCAGCATGTAATTTGGTTAAAACATAAAAAAATAAACAATACTGCGCTGCATCCATCCGAATAAAGGAAATGCTGAAAAGTGACAGTTGCTGCCAGGGTATTATATATATTATGTGGTGTTAGAATATTTCAAGCAGTCAGCATGGCCAGTTAGTGTGCAGCCTTTGGTAGTACAATGCATTGGGCAAAGCATCTCCGCCGGGGATCTAGTCCCAACAAACCTGGTGATGTAAGGAAGCTATGAATTCGGCCACAGGGGGGAGAGTTACATTATTGGACGGGGCGATGTTGAATCCCTTCATGAGACGGCGCTCCTTCTGCCTGTTCTTCTTGCCACCAGAACCTGTAAAGGAAAGTTCTGTATCGGCATTTATATCAATGAACTTCAAAAGGTCTTACTCTAATTTATAACATGCGAATATCAGTAATATAAACACAACTAGATTAACTAATACATAACACAGTAGAAACTCATAACATATCATCTAAATGCAGCAAGGACAGCCAAACTGCATATTGGGAAATTTTACAACGGAAGCAATTAAACTTTTAAAAATGAGTTACCTCAATCATTTCATAGTATTTTTTTTAATGAAAATTAAGTTTCGTAATGTTTGAATAGCTATTTATTTAACTGATTTAGTACTGAGATTTCTTTCTTATATGTATGCTGATTAATTATAAATTTAGAATTGATGGGCATTGTCAGAACAGGTTTCTTTTTTTACTATAAATGCATTTCTATTTTTTAATATAAATTACCTAGTAATTTATATAATGTTCACAAATAAACTTATTTTAATAAATAATTTTATTTGTGAATATTACTGATGAATCAGAACATCAGAAACGCACAACTTGGGACACAACCTCCCAGCTTGACTGCCAAAATACACAAAATCGACAGCAAACACACTTTTGGCAAAGTATACCACAATCAATATAATAATACAATGCCGAGATAAGCACTATTGATAAATTTAAGATATGTGTGTTGAGATGGTTTGGACACGTGGAATGAATGAGTGAGGAAAGAACAGTAAAACAAATTTATGAGGCAAATGTAGTTGGAAATAGGAACTGAGTAAGACGGAGTAAAACTTTGCATGATCAAGTATGTCAAATACTTGAAAGGGGTCAGGTCAGGAGTCGGAACAATCAGCGGTATGTATGAAGAGATGCATGAATGTGGAAGAGGTGGAGAATATTTGAAAAGATAGAGTGGTGTGGCATTCTATCCTTTCTGCCTACCCCTGCAGAGAAAAGGCGTGATGGTAAGTTACTTAGTTAGTCTTTGTGTAAATGGAGCCAGTTCAAGTCAATAATTAATTTTAGGAAATTTTGTATGTTGGAGCCTTGGTATTCTAGGGGTGAGAGATTTATGTCTATGGCTGTTGAATGTAGTGGAAATAGTACTCACCGGAACCCGCTCCACTGGCTGTGGAAGTGTTCATGCCACTATTCTTGAGTATCTCCACGAGTTCACACCGGAAGGCCGAGATGTCCTGCTTGATCTCATTCACATCATCCTCCGTCACCCCCTGCGACTCCGCCTTTCGCTGCTGGACCGTCACATATCTCCTCACAAGGTTACGCATTATACTCTGGAAACAAGTTACAGGCACACATAATAACACCAGGAGTTAGTCCATCATATCCATAAACTATGGCATACAGTGTTAGTAAAGAGTTACATATTCAAACTGGATCCTGCCAATTCGATGAAAAAGAAAACCCAAATCAGGAATGTAGAAAATATATGTAAATGACAACTAGGCGGAAATATACCGGATATTTCTCTCTTGTTCGAAGACATTTGACATTTCTACTGACCATTTTATTAATATTTATTAAAACACAACACTAAGGAACCAAAATAAAGTATAATTTGAACTGATATTTATTAGGTATCCAGTTATTACTGATGGTACAATATAAAGACAACATACGCATAGGTATACTAGTAAGAGTAATATTTTTAGGAAAAAATAAAAATTATATCAAAAAAATTAAACCTACTTATATTTTTTACCCAAACTAAATATTTACAATGCTCATAGCATTTGATTTATTAGAAGAAGAAAAACTTTAGACTAATTTATAAAAGTTTTAAAATTTTTAAAAAAGTAAAACATTTTGATAAAATAAATATGTAATATTATCTATCGTTAACTTAGAGCGCTAAACTGCAACTTATTAAGGTTTTATGAGAATTTTGTTGCATAGAAGAAAACTATCTGCGAGCGTCAAATTATCAAATATCGGGGAGTAAGCAGTTATGCATTCTAAACCATCAATGTAATATCATGAATATATGTTTCTTTTATTATGTTAGTATAGTTAAAAAAGCCAACACAAGTTAAATATTTAAATCATGCAAAGCACGTTAAAATGCACAGAAGATTAAAATTAGTTTGATTATATTTTTAGTCGTAAAAGAGGAGTTCAGAATGGACTGGAGTGAACCATAATACTACTGATTCGTAAGATTCTTACATGTCAGTATTTTTATAAATATATGCTAATTGGTTTATACCAAATTTGACATAAAAAACAAGTTGATTTATTTATTATGAAATTGAAAAGTGATTTAACCACCAAGTCACCTTCATTGTGCAATATTCATAACGGCCAGAGCCATCTTTTGAAAACGAGCTAAACTAATTTGTACTCTAAATTAATCAATGTCTGATCGATGACATTATCGCTACAGTTAGAAAATAAGAGAACCACAGAGGTCTTTAACAGGATTTTGTAGATTGTTCTGTGTCAGTTTTGAAAATGTTCCATTTCAAACCCCGTACGAAACTACGACTACAACTTACCTGATATCGGAAATCTCGCTCATTAGCCTGCTTCACCTTCCGCTTAAACAAAAAAATCAAATATACTCTCCATTATAAACAAAATATAATTTAAATTTAAATTAAACAGTATTAAAATATATTTCTACTAGTATTTTAACTATAGTTTATAGATAAAATACAACCATATCAGATTTATTTTACCTCTATGGATATATGAGGTGAATCAAAGGTTATCAAATGTGATAATTCAAAAAGATGTCACAGGAAGTGGTACTATACATGCAAAAAAAACTAAAATGGTAAATGCTGATTAAATGTAGTAAGGACTGTTGATGTCTATCAACTGCCAGGCTTCTCTTAAGGAGTGTGGTTTTCTCATCACAAGAGTTATTTCAGCATAATTGGCCAAAGCCAATACAATCTCTTAATATCCTAATACTGAACATAGATAAGAAAAACAAATTCTTTTCAGCAAAAAATACAAACCATATATGTATAAGCAAGGTAATATAGAAGCCACCACTTGTTTTATCAGAAAGAGGTGAATGCTGTCTGTTAGACATACCCTTTACGTTTTAAGGTTCAATAACTATGGTGAATGGTGTTTATTAGTCTAATGTAGAATCTCCTTCAAATGTAGATTCATTTGGCTAAATATGAGTGATACTACTCATGAAATACACATTCTATAAGTGTATTGGTGCATCTAGCTATTTTGATATGCAAGTTTTGTTTATGATCCGTAACAATTGATAGTACTTACGGTGTGTTCCACTTATTAAAGCAAATTGAGAACCAATCGGACATTCAATTCGCTTGATCACTTCAAATCTCGTCCTTGTTCAATATTATAAAGCTTCAATGTATGGACAATCATATAAACCATATTATTATTTTGTGTAAAACAACACAATGAATCAATTGTTTCTGTCTGGCTACAGAAAACGGGTTATAGTCTTTTCTGACAGTTTTTCGGGCAGTGCACCAACACACTGATAATGTATATTATATATACATAGTTTCACTCATACTTAAGCAGAAGAGTAGCTTGTTTGGAATCTTTTTCAAACCCTTATCTGCACCCGGTGCATAGCAGACTGCATTATATAAACACAGTGTTATTTTTATCGTTAACACATAAAGGAAAGGTGATCGGCCCTCCGCTTTACGTACCAGTCCAGGGTATTGAAAGCTGTCCCACCACATTCCCAGATCTGATACAGAAGCATCTAGGCTTCCTGACGGACCCTCTCTTGTACAGCATATTTTTTTTAAGTAAGTTGAGAAATTTATTGAAAATGTGAAACACAATTGTATCCCGATTTTACTGTGAATTTACATTTAAAAACTTTCGACCACCAAATTTTCTAGAACCAGTCCAGGGTAATATTGAATATATGTTTGAGTGACAAAATCCTTAAGATTTATTTAACCCCTTCTGGGAATCGAACTTGGGACATCGAGTATGGTAGCCGGGGGTGCTGACCATTACACTACGGAGGCGGACAAGTGTTTGGAATCTAGTCTACGATAAAAGTTTAGAATTGAAAAATAAACATGGCTGACCGCTGTTTTGGTACCATGATTGGTTAGTAGAAAGCAAAGCTTCACGCCAGATAGGAAACTGACCCTGATGGTCCGCATGTGCTCCTTCTTGGCGCGGGAGTGGCCGCACATCTTGCGCTGCACCCACTGCGACGCGTACCAGAGCGACTTGGGGGTGGGGATTATGTTGAAGGGGGGTGGGACGGTCCCACCCTCTTCGAAGTAGCTCACCCACAACTTACTGCGAGCAAATTTCCACTCTATATCCGCTCTTTCCTAATATAAAAAAAATACATATAATATTTATTATAACTGCAGACAAGTAGAATTCCATAAATTTTTGGCTAATATATCCAAAGTTAAGCAAGGTTATTGGATTGAATTCTAATTTTATTTACATATAAATGATAATATGTGAGGCGTTTCGTCTTATTAAGACATTATCAAGTGTGACAATTTCTTAATAATACCTAGATTCAAGTTTAGGTATTACAAACATTTATTTTATGGTTTAGAGATAAAAAGGCAGATATTACATTGTTTAAATAATTTGTGCTTCTCACCGATATGAGCTGATATGAGTGGTTCATCATCGCAATAAGCAAGTTGAGTAGAACAACGATGTTGATGACTGAGTAGGTGCCAAACATCAGCATTCCCCAAAAACGAGTGAAGGTCTTTATTCCCTCGAGTTCAAACGATTCCAAGTCCACGAGACCGAACACGGCCCAGAACAAAGTTTGAGCAGTCTCGAAAAGGCTGAAAAGGGTGGTAATAATAAACATTAATAGATAAAAAAATAAGGTTAGAAAAACAATTTAATAAATGTCACGAGTCCATTTGTCTGGAGTTGCACTTGGATGCCTTGACTCTGGCCAGTGTCTGTACACGACGGATTCTTCTGTTCTCTGGACACTTTGCGCGTAGCAATGAGGATAGCCTGGAATAACTGGTTGTGATTGGCAGCCTGGAGGGTAAGAGGGGGTGAGCAAGATCCCCACACAATGGACCAAACAAGTAAAGACAGCAGTAGGCACCTCGGTGGTTGGAGCGCTACGTGCAGCGCAGTCAAGGGGTAACTGGAGAAGAGTCGTTGCTTCGTCAAACATCATAACCCTCAGTAATTAAAAGTGAGACAGAAGATCGTAACGTAACTAAATTGATGTCGTAGTCGTACAGGAGAAAGTGACCAACTAACAAAACGGAAAATGTCCAGGAGGGCCATTTAAGTCACTTTTGCTTGGCAAGAAAATAAACATCAATGCTGTTAGTCATTTTTAACAAGTCAATATATTATAATTGCAAGTTTAAAATCCTTTGGGATTTTTTTCAGGGCAATATTAAGCTAGTAAGATATCAAATAGTCAATGATCACGTTTTTGTAAAAAAAATGCACTTGGTCACTTTCTCCTGTATGACTACGATATTATTCTTTTTTATTATTTATTCCATCAGACACGGATTATTCACCTTATGGATGATATACAATATCATCATCAAGGTGTCTCATTAATTGATGTCCCACTAATTCTGAATGAATCTCACCTATGTTCGAATAGAGTAAGCTATACACTTCACAAATTCTTAACTGAGGGCGCCACTGTCAGCCCAAATTCCAAACCTGTCAAAAATTACAACTAACATGAGATCGAAATCCAACAATATTGCGATTAAGCCAATTACCAACTTACTTTGCAAATCGTCTCCATACAACGCACGCATTATGGTCACTAGTTTTAGGGTTGTCGCATTTATTTTTCTCCATTACAGCGTAGTACCACAAGAGCTGGTTCAGACCTGAAATTATTTAAATAAACATTGTCATCACTGGAAATTTAAAAAAATCATGAAATATAAAAGAATTTAAAAAATGTTTTAAATTTTATGAAATTTGTTTAACTGCTTTATTTACTGGCAAACATACCAGTTTTGACCCGAAAGGAAGAAAAGAGAGAGAGAAAGAGAGAGAATCAATATTTTGTTTCTACCCCTTTTATTTTTATTTTCCTTATTTATTTTTATAAAGGAATAACCGCAATGTTTCTACTTTTAGAGGTACTAGTGAAAAATTATCATATTTGTATACGTAAATACTTATAAAAGGCTCGATATTTCAAATATCTTATGGCCTTATCAAGTTTAAATCCGGCCCTGGGTATAACGCAAGTAAAAAAAAAAACAGTCTCGCGCGTATTAGATATTCAAGCATACGTTTAAATTTCTCAAAAGTTTATTTTTTTATCCAATCAGGTGGAGGTTTTCATAACGCAGTAAAAAAAATCTAATAAGATTGTAGATTAGTGCATTTTTTTAAAATAAAAAAAACTCAAAAAAGCTCTGTAATCTCCTAGCCCGTTGCTATGTGCGCCGTTCGTGTCGTTGACTGAACGGACTCAAGCGGTATATTTGTGCAGGAATTCGAACAAAGCTTTTGACCCAAATTCGATAAAAGAATCAGGTGAAATTTTCCAACAAAAAAATCGGGTCATCAATTTGTACGATAGTGGAAAATGTTGAATGTGTAGGTACATATGTACATATTATGTATGTGTGTATGCATAATTATTATTTATTCACTACAAATGTGTTTCAAAATTAAAACAAAGTTGTAAAATACGTAGCAGTAAAATACATCATTGTGAAATTCGAAAAAAAAAGTGTCATGAATTTGTACGATCGTGTAAATTTTTAATGTGTTGGTACATGTACATAACATGTATGTGGTGTATGCATACTTATTAGTTATTCACTACGAGTGTGTTTTAAAATCAAAACAAAGTTGTTAAATACCAAAAGTATTATTTAATGATTTTTTATTTCCAATGCACGTATTGTATTGAAAAAATAACGTATTGTGAACAGCACTGTCATAATTAAATACAGTCATATTGTAGCAGTAGGTTTTAAAATTCTGTAGCACTCTTGACTATCAAAATATCCAAAAGAGACCCTCAGCCCTTGGGTCGGCTAAAAAACGGATATTGAAGGTTAAAAATTCCGTTCGATTTTATTTGACGTATACGTCAGGGTTAAAAAAAATCGGTGGGGATTGGATGAATTCAAAAGGTTTCTTGATTTTTAAAATGATTGATACCACTGTATTGTAGATACAAGTATTGAGGAATTTGTTCAAGTTAACACGTAAATTATCCACCTTTGCCGATCGCTGAATGAGAATTGTTATTTTTGATCTGAAGTTCAATTAGCTATTTAAATAAATCGTTTCCTTAATAAAAATACAAAAGACCTTCTATGTTATTCAAATATTTGAGTAAATTTGTGGTCGGCTTTTTTGTTGAAATGGAAACGGGAGGGGTTAATTTTAGAAATAAATTAATTTTGGATGACAAAGACCAAGTATAAAAAGCAAGTATGTACTGTGTATTTAATGTGAGTGGAATGGTCGGGAGTAAAAATGTGAAAGGTTGAATGAAGAGGATGTTCAGTGCTACCTAAAATAAAATTTTATGTAAGTTAATTCGGTGTTAAAAATAATTATTTTATGTAAGGTGTCCGCGTCCGTAGTGTTATGGTCAGCACGCTCGGCTACCGTTCTGGAGGTCCCGGGTTCGATTCCCAGGGGGGGTCTAATAAAATTAGTGATTTTTTTCACTGTAATATTACCCTGGACTGGTACCTGAAGCGGAGGGCTGATCATCTTTCCTTCATGTGTAAACGATCAATATAACACTGCGTTTATTTGAAGCAGTGCCCTATGCACCATTGGGGTGCGGATAAGGGTTTGTTATTATTATTAATACGGTGCAGGTAAAGTAGATATTTAATTTTTGTATAATTTCAATAATAATTGACAATAGGACGTCACGTGTTCTCACTGAAATCTTATCTAAGGCGATTAATTGATATTTCATTTGATATTTAATTTATTTAATGATATACCACTTTAGGATATAAAAAGTCAAAGAGACGATGGTTCACACATATTTTTTTCACAAAGCAGGTTGCTTTTTGAGATGTTTAACTATTTTTTTGCGATATTCATTTAGGTAGTGTGTCTTTAAACATTAAGAATTGCAAACCTAAATTAAAATCGTATAAATATGCCTGTATTCTGTAAATATTCAAAGTTTGACCGTTTAATAAAAGATCAGTATAAAAAGAGATCAAGACAAGGTGTGACAAATGTTTTTACCTATGGCAAGTTATGACATCCTTTGTTTTGAAAAAATATTTTTAAAACAATGGCTGCGCCATCTGTTGTACGTAATTGCCACACACGCAATGAACACGGGCCGTAGAAGTGAAACATTTTAGGTTCCAGAAATAGTTGATTTAATGCATTGCTTTCTTTGCATTTGTTGGCGATTTTATTATTGCACGATACGATAATGGTTATGTGGAATTTAATTGAAGAAAAGCTCTCTTAATTAAATGGAATATTTCTTTGATTCGTTGATTTCCACTAATGCATACTCTAAGAAAGAAATTATGGGTTTATGAGAACTGAAATATGATGCGAATAAATTAGATGCAAATTTTCTAAATAACGAGAGAATACTGCGTCGATGGCAGCGCCTGATCTGGTCGTAAAATCTTATCAATCGTTGAGTTTCGTCAGAGTTGTAGTCGATGTTGAAATCATTGGCATTATGCCAGTACTTTTCCTAACAATGCTTCACCTTCAATGGTGGAAATTGTTAAGTAATAAATATTAAAACATGTTCAGCTAATGTAAACTATAATATGAAAACATCTACTGGTTTCCTTTGCAACGTTTTTTCACTCTCTATGATACTCTCTACGACGTATGTCGATTTTCTCTAGTGCCTTTACATTTTTAAGCCTTACCTCACCTATAAAAGTTTCGCTTCAAAAAATTATAACTCTGAACTTCCCCGCTGCGTTCTCTCTGAGGTAACATTAATAATATGTTATACCCTTCTGCAAAGTGCCAAGTGATGGGTAGGTAACGGGCAGGCAATAAGACTGAAGTGGGAATAGGGTACGATGGGTCCTGCGGGATAAACTTGATCAACTGGCTACGGTGAGTTTACGTCGGCTATTCGCAGTTAATCTGTTACTGTCGATTTCTAAGCAGTGTAAATCGCGTACCGATTATTCACGAACAGATTCGTCTTATTGAATTTAAATTAGAAATACAAAACTTTAAATATCTATCTTTGGAATTGAAAAGGATTTAACAATAATAAATAGGATTAATACCTCAGCAGCGCACTGATTTATCAATATATTGTTTTAGTTTATCTTTTGTACAATTGTCAAGGACTTTTTTGTTGGTATATATTTTGGTATGACAACAACAGGAAAAATAGTTTTAGTGTGTATTAAGCTTGGATTTTTTTATGTTACGTTCTTCAATTTTCAGTATTTGCAGGCATGTACAGGGTGAGGCGCGGTCACTTCCCTATTTCACTATTTGAACTTGCGACACAAAAGTGACAGTTACTTCCAGAGAGCGTTCCTATAGCGCGCTCGAAAGCACGGGATCTAATTTTGTTGTTGAGATTAGTTAAGTGTCAAAGGTGCTATGGATGAACGAGGCCTACTTTTCCTTGGGCCATTCAATACTTTTTGTGTTACGATTTTTTAAAATAAGGAAGTGACCATGCCTCACCGTGTATAATCATTATATGTTATACCGCACACGTTTTTAAGTACATTACACCTTTATAATACGTAACGTCTGAATAGAGTTAAATATTTAAAGAAAATATGGTCACTTTGCAATAAAATTTGTCTTGGTAAATAAATGCCAATATTCTTTTAATTTTTTTGTTGCAGATGTGTCAATGCTTTTCACATCATTATCAATCACCATGTCTCCATGGAGACACACGTGTGACAATAGGTTTTAGAAAATAGCGGTATATATCAATAATTTTTTTAATTAAAAACAAATAGATGGGTATTACCACAAATTTCTGTTGAATCAATTAATGAACTAACCAAATCAGATAAAATTTCTCGATTTACTAATATTTTACACACAGATCTACTTTCACCTCTTTCAAAAATCATGACATTTGTCAATATTTATCAGAAAATCACTTTCCTTGCACACATTATACACATTTGTCTTCAGCGCCTGCAGGTCTTCTCTACTATCGGCAAGAAGCATAGCATCGTCAGCATACAAAAGGCAACAGAGAGTCAAAATGAATATTTTACTCCAATATTTAAACTTCAGTTCTTTCATGCAAATTATCCATTTAAAGATTAAACAGACCCGGCGACATTACACACCCCTGTTTAACACATTTAGAGATGCCAAACCAGTCACTTACCCTAATGCATGTAGTACTATCCTCGTACAAGGCTGCAATGCCGTTGATAGGTTTACTGCTTACTCCATACTTAGATAACACATTTCTTAGCTTTGTTGTATCAACTAATATCAAGTTAGTATAAAATGGGTATAAGAACTTACCACAAGAAAAGGCAAAGAGGACTAGAACGTAGAGGAAGAAGAACTTCATAATGTCCATGACCATCCTAGATAAGGACACTTGGAGTGGGCCCAGGTGAGGGTTCACGGAGAATATGTATACTAGCTTCAGTGAACTGAAAAATTAAGCAATATTAAATTTTTTTGTCAAAATTTAGGGTCTAAATTCATGGGTCTTAAAACGTCGAATTTATTATGTGTAACTAATGCAATTCAGGCCAATGAAATAATTATTTTTCTTATTTTCTATTTTCTTATAGGTATTTATAGATATCGAATGGACAAACGGATCTGCGATGTAAAGTGATGGGGCAACTAAACAAGGCTGCAGTAATCTCAGGATGCCCGAAAAATTGTATATGGAAAAACCGTGACATGAAGATCGGCAGCAAAATTAAAATATATAAAATTTGTGTGCGACCCATCATATGGGATCGAATGCAGAGTGGACACCGCAGTAACAAAAAAAGAAGACTCTAAGAACATATCTGGCAAGAGTCTATGATATAGAATAAGGAACACCAGGATAAGAGAGAAGAGGAGTGCGAGATCTAGAACATTACTATTATTCTTCTATTTCTAAGTGTAGGCCTAGTGGCCTTTTTTTAGGAGGGATTAGCCTTCTGCCATGACTTTGGTGGTCTGCCCGGAATTCGTTTACCTTGGGGTTGGCCATGGAATGCAATGTGGGGGAGTTTGGGTGTTTCCATTCTCCTCAGATGCGCATACCATTGTCTTCCCAACCAAGCGACATCGTTGATCTCGCATATTTCTCTATATTTTTGAACTGCATTTAGTTTTGAATGAATCTAGGGAATGAACAAAACACCTGAAGATGTTCGCCGCTGAGAAGAGTCCCTCGGACAGCAGCATGGGGTCCCAGGAGTCCCAGTTCTCTCTGGGCTGGGAGGCCGTCTCCTCGCCCCGCATGATCTCCTTCTGCACCTTGTAGTACGACACCAGCCTGAGCGCCACGGTGGCCACGTACAGCGAGTTGGTCACAAAGTCTATCACATTCCACATGTCGTTTACGTACTCCTCCAGTCCAACGTCCCATAACTGTTTCACTTCACTCCATATTAAACCTATGGGCATTTTATATTGTTACCTATTAGCTGGACTGGCCACACATTACTGTGGTCAAATCAGAAGAAAAGGAAGTAAAGAGCGCACATTAAATATCCCTTTTTATATCTCAGCATAGATGAAGAAGACTATTGAGTCTGGGTATTTACAGGCTAGTTAAGTTATCGTTTACACACTTGTAATATTCACCCATGATTGACAACCACATTAGAAAGGTACTCAATTTTTTTTAGATCTCCTACATATATCATTAATCTCATGACGCTGTACATATGAATTCACAAAAGTCATCTGTGTTGGTTTGAGAAAGCTTTTATTTAGCAGAGACGCTTTTAGGATGTATGTATGCTTAACCGACCTATGACAGATCAGAAGCCCTGTAAATACCCAAATTTCTTTATTCTTCTTTATTTATTCTAAAAAATAAGTTTTTTTTTTGAAAAGTGGACAAAATTTTGAAAGATTAATTTATTAACTTCACTTGTGAATCAATGAGTATATTAAAAAAAACTATGAAACGATAATGCAATTGTGATCAACATGACTAGTTTCGAGAACTACAGATGTTCTCATCAATGGATGAAAATACAATACAATTGTATTTTCGCATGCTGATGATAACATCAATAGTTCTCGAAACTAGTCGTGTTTACATTAATAAACATAAAAGTGGTTTTACAAGTATACAAGTGTTTTATTTTAATACTTATATCAATATGTTATTCCACAAAGTTTACACCGAATGAATAAAACATAAAAATGTTATAAGTTACAAGTCAGGTAAAACTAATGTAATGATTGTTGTATTCATGATGCGATTTTTTTATGAATAATGGTAATAAAATATAGGACTTACCGCTAACCCACGCTAGTATAAAACATTCTACAATTGACGGAAGCGATCCCCGTTTGGTCCTCATGTCTTCTTCTCTATCGGGTTGGGGGTCTTCCCAAAGCCATCCCCCAATCACAGATTCAATACGCTGCGAGGCCAAAATAAGCATGACTGAAAATAATTAAATAACCCATGAAGCTTCACTTTAAAACAACATCAAATTAATTTTTACAAATCTATCTATGAATATAATAGAAAAAATGTTTATAAAATTTTACAATACAGGTCTACTACATATCTGCGGACTTTCAGTGCAAAACTATAATTGATGTGTGAACATATCAAAAACATGATCAAAACTTTTATTCATAACATATTTTTAAGCAGTTTAATGTACATATGTACATACAACTATCAATGTTGGATCTGCAAAAAACGACTAAATGAAAAATGAATAACTGATACTATATGATTAAGGTTCTAAAATAACTTGATATTTTACGTTTGCTTTTTAGAAATCGTTTTTTTTTTTTAATTAATACTCGTACGTTATGCATATCAAAAAGGACGTTATTTACTAGCCAAAGTACCAATATTTAAAGTATTTTATTAAAAAAATCTTTAAATTCATCGTACGCATATTATCAATTTAAAATAAGGAATCCTCACTGGGTTTTCCCGTACCGAGGGCACATTTTACGGGTATTGTTTAATGAGTGTTTGTTAGTTATTCTTGTATCAAGATATACGATATGTTTCAAATCTACCCACCTCTATTATCCAATTGTAATCGTAATATAATGTAATGTAATATAATTTATACGTTGTTTCGTGAATGACAATAATATTGACATTATTTATTAATTTTTCATTTTATATAAAATTATTGTACAATTTAAAATATTCCACCCTTACTTGAGTTTTTTCATACTGAGGCCACAATTATTGATAATGAAAGCAGGTAATAAAGTAAATATTCTGCATATTTCAGTAAGTATTCTACAGATACAAATTGAGTAAAACAAAATCAATTTTTATTATAATCAATCACATTATAAATTATCGTAAATAACAGCAAAGAAGGAAGATTTAAATGTATCCTGAAGAAATTGGACTTACACAAAAAAGTGAAATAGCTCGCAGAGTGGCAAATAAATTTGATAAAGGGTTTTCTCATGGTCCTGCCAAGGGCGGAGTGCGGAGCCAGGATGTACGCGATGGAGAACAGCGGGAACATGATGCCGATCCTGACTATCTCCAGCGCCTGCAGGGCCATGTTCTTCCTCCTGAAGCCCGGAAGGCCCTCGTACCAGATGGAGGCGAGAAGCTGCTGGACGTTTGGGTGCGCTACAAACTGAGCAGAAAGTAATCACATATTGAGTGTGTCCAAATACTTGTTCACAAATCGCTCACTCCTTTCAACAACTTCATATGTCAAAAAACTTGATTTTTCAGGAGATCGTTTTTAAAGTTTGAAAATATGTATAATAAAATGAAATAAAAATAAATATCAAGCCACTTTTTGAACTTTTTACTGTGCAACAGATCTTTTTAGGTAAAACCTGAATGTTTTTTCTACATTTGAAAAATATTAAATTTATTTGAAAAAATAATTAAACAATACCTTTTCTTCAAAATGCAAAAACAACACTTTCTGCCCTATAGCGGGTAAATATTAAGTTAAAAATATGCCGCTTTTTCTAGGATATAGAACATTTTCTGGGCATTCCGAAAACACGCACAACTGAAAATTGACGATTTTTGATATATGACGTTGTTGAAAGGAGTGAGCGAAATGTGCGTTTATGCACATTTATGCACAAGGAGTTATTTTTACAATTTTGATATCTCAACGTAGACGGATAGAAGTCTTTGGAAGAATATATAGGAAGTCTGGGTATTTACGGGGCTTATGGCCTGCCACAGGCTGGCTAAGTGTATATTCTTCTTCATTTATGCTGAGATGTCAGAAATGTAAAAAGAAGTATAAGTTGATGCAAAAGAATGTCGAAGTCGAATGTTAAGTACTTATGGAAAACTATTTTCGATAATAAAAATTCAAAATAAACTCATAAATGAGATTATGACTTCGCATTTTAAGTGCCTGAAAATATATCATGAAATTTTGAAAACAAAATATAAATTTATTTTTTATAAGTGAAATAATAATCGAATTTACTTTTATGATAATAATTTTATCATATCATAAGCGAGAAAAATATAATTTTTCCCTTTTTTTTTACAAAAATGTTTATAAATAACTAATCGAAATTTTCGTTTGCCGGTTTTGAGACTTAAGCGTCTCTTCGTTAGGACAGTCACTACAGTAGCATACTAACATACTAACATTGCTAAATATTTATGTAAAAAAGTAAAAATGTCAAAATTGTTATGTTTACTCCCTTATTATATAGTAAATTGTAATCATAAAAGTAATTTTTATTTTTATTTCACTTCAAAATTGTACACACTTCTTTTATGTAATATTTTATGATGAAAAATTTATAACCTTTCTTTCAAACATCAGAAATTTAATGACAGTTACGAAGTTTTCCTTATTTCTAATTTTGTACTACAAGTGTTATCGATTGAGTTTTTGGACGTGTTTAAGACGCGATCTCTATTTTAAGTTTCATTCACGACGTTTCTTAGAGTACTTTTCGTACATTTAAATAAGTGTTCACTTAAAGCTGTAAGGGTAATTTCTGACCCTTCAAGAGTCGCTCTGTGACCCCCAGGGTATTTTAACTCACAGTTTAAAAATCACTGCTTTATTTAAAAAAAGGTTCTAAATACATAAACTTCGAACAAGCTGTGCTCATATAGCTATACAATAGGCTTTTGTCACGATGTTGGATTATTAACTAATAAATTAATACGAAAAATCACAAGACTATCGATAATATTCTAATTAAGGGAACTAAGGGAGATATTAAAGCTTAAACATTAGATATTTGAATAAAATGAAAAACGTGCGATCGCATACGTCATCAAATTTCCGTCATCGAACGTTTTATGACGTCATATGGTTTATTGTCTATGGTTTATAGAGCTGTAACAGTAGTAGTATGGATTGTTTGTTTACCACTACACTACCATTTGTGTTATACAAATATGAGGGGAGGATGGGAGGGAGGGTGGAGCATAGACATCAACAAATAGAGCCGCCAATAATTTGGCAATGACACCAACATTAAAATAACTCCATCGTTTCTGTGACGTCATTCATTGCCAACTTATGAAAATAACGTTTTTTCAAAGGCGAATTTTCCAAAATAAAATGATGAATGAAAATATTAATTAAATCGGCTATTATAAACACAAAACGAGTCTAATACAATATTTTATAGGTTGAGTATGTTAATTTAGATATTCCTCTAATTAATTTAGAATCTCTTTATTATGTGTGTTAATTACATTGCTCAGTAATAAACTGAATGTTTCCTTGGTATAAAAAGATGTCTCGTCGTTGAGAGATTGTTATTCGATTCATCTTAAGTTGAGTAGTAAAAATAAGGGTATCATTATGAAATATTGTAATTTTGTTTCCGCTGTGCTGGTCACGGTTCCGGAAGCGTATACATACCATCCACCCTCAGGTTGCTACTCGGATCTAGCTGACTAACGGAACTAACTAGTTACTTAATCCCCATCACAGCTAAAACTGGGACACTTCTAGAAACTCTGTGATAGTTTCCGAAATTAGTATTTATTCATATTTTCAGTGACAGGGACATTAAAAACAATTGGCAGTAAAATAGAGACATAATTATAAATGTTAATGACAATTCACAGTAAAATTTGAGATGAAATGTGTCATTTTTGTTGGAAAAGTTAATTGAAGACTGAAAAATGGATGAAAAAGGGTTAAAAATGCCTTTATTAAACTAAGAACCGGAACTTATATTTAAATTCTATTGAATATTTAATATAAAAAGTTTTGATTTAGTCTTAAGGTTCAATTAGTTTTTAAGAGTATTTTACTGAAACTTATTTTAGTACTCTACCGTCTGTGTACTTATGCATATGTTTATTTTCTCACAAGTTGTAAGGCTACTTATCTACTCAAAATACGGAGGAGAAAACGCGATTTTTTTTAAAGTCCAGGGAAATTTATGACTCTGGTTAACAGTAGAGCTTGATATATCTCGCGAAGATATATACACAGGTTTTTCTAGTATGTATTCATATTATGTTAGCGTAATATTTTTTTTCTAACGGTCTACTCGAATTCGGATAGCGTCTACGAAAATAGTAATAGCATAAGAAAATATTGGCGACAGAGTAAAGTCTGCGTAGGAGAATGAACTTATATAGTGTCTGTATAAGAAAATGTCAATATGAGAGGAAAATTAAACTCTGTTACTTATCTTTTTGAATCATATATCATACGTATAATTATTTCGAAAAGGGTTGCTCTATTCCTATTTCAATTTTTACGTGTTATTTTTAAATACACGAATATAAAAAAAATCCATTAACAATATCTTCTTCTTCGTCTAACCCTTTTCCGAACTCAAAGGTGCATAGGGCACTGCATAAATTTATCCAATGTTAAGTTGATTGTTTATTATATGAAGTAAGATCAGATTTAAGCTTAAAACAATGTACTTATGTACCTATATGATTAAATACGTTCAAGACACAAATACGCAAAAAATCATAAGTGCTTAAATGTGCTGCCAAAATCTACTTTCAAATACATTTCACAATTCTTTTGGTAAAGGGAAATTTTAACATCTATGAGTAAGATTTTTTTTAGCAGACAGTCTTTTAAGATGATATGTCAATTTAAATAACGTCTAAGTGGAAAAACCCAAATTTGTGAACAAACAATTTGAAACACTAAAATATTTGAAATTATAATATTCGTTTACTTTTCCACAAAAGAAAATCATTATCTACTAACGATTAATAATAATAATAAATTTTGATAATATATGTAGCGGCATTTTCGTAAAATACTACCTCAAGGGGGTTTGATTGCGCTTGAAGTTGTTTTACAAAGAAAATTAGTGTATAATTCATATGTAACTTTGTTTTAAAATCACTATACATATTTAATTATAATGTCTACCGATTTCGAAGCTAACCGGTAGACATTATGATTAAGTTATAATAAAATATTTATAGTGATTTTAAAACAAAGTTACATTTTAATAATAAAATGGAAAATCGCAAAGTTAATGCTTCAAATATATAAAAAAAGAAAATACGTGTATTAACAAAAAAAGATAACATCAAAGTATTCCTACTGTACCTTCTTCTGTCTCAATTTGATTGCTAATTTAAGTCTATTCAGCTGCATTCGCTCTCCGTGCTCGAAGGCAGGTCCCGTGGGATCGTGGTTTAGGAGGACTTCCAGTTCGTGGGAACTTCTTGTATGGTCTAGTAACGCTGTCGCAAACTCCTGACACTGCTTTCTGAGCTCCTGGTACTCTATCTGTAAACACGGATCAAATATTATTATTCTTTTAACCCTTATCCACGCCAAATGGTGTACACAGCATTGAATCAATGTATGTAGTGTTATATTGATCGTTAATTTCAGGTCAATGAATTTTTTCAAACATTGACAGGGATTTATGGACCAGGATTCATTAGGTAACAAATTGATAATTTTTAAGAATAGACTCTTATCAAAGTAAAAATATATGTTTATAATTAAAAAAAAAAAAAAACCCGAGTAAAGAAACCGCGATTTGAGAACAAGCATTTGAATACACGCAAAATATTGTGAATAAAATTTTAAAAAAAAAGGCTTAATCATATATTTTTAATGGTAACTAACTAACAAATCTTCACTCTGTTTCTCAATCTTCACCTCTTCCACATTCGTGCATATCTTCATATATATCCACCGATTATTCCTGACTCCTGACCACCTTCAAGTATTTCAAATACTTGATGATGCCAAGTTTTCCTCTGTCTTCCTCTGCTCATATATCCAATGACAGTTGCCTCATAAATTTGTTTCTTTACACTTTGACCATCTCCACACACCTTTCTTAATTTTATCGGTAATGTTTATCTTATTTTTCCCTTTTTATAGTGATGGGAAAATAATAAATTGTTTGAACCAAAAAAAAACGACGCCTGTATACAATATCATTATATACAGACATCCTACGTGAAAAGTATAAATTACATACGAAATTAACGAAAGAATTAATGTTTTTTTAATGAATTTAACAATTGTGGAGTTTAAACATTTTTCCATTATCCTTAAAATCCATCGCTAACACCGCAGGTGATTAATAGCGATTTAATACTCGGAATAAAGCTAGTTCAGTTCTCAGGTTAGGTACGGTAGAACGAGACTGGCCTACAACGAGCAAATGAGTTTTTTCAGTCCTAAATTGGTTAGATTAAATGCGGCTAGAGATTAAAGGGAGTCTTTTTTGCGTATCTCCTGACGACTTACAAAAGTAATAATGATAAATTATATTTTGTTTAGAGATATGTTGTAGTATAACGCATTGCTATATTCTCCAACGTCAAAATTATGAGGTACCTAATGAATCATAAAAAGAAAAGGAGAGATATGAAAAATAACCTTTCTTATATCTTTTGTTTATCAAAACATACATATCATCACTGACTTAGGTATTTAAAAAGCTACATCAATCAGGTTTATTTTAAAACGTGTTCAAGAAAATACAGGTGGCACAATGGGTATTGATGGGTTTAAGAGTGTTATTTTACATATAATAATAAAGGTTTATGTATTTTATTTACACATACAATGCAGTATCCATTTTTGTTGTTGATTATGACGGCTTATGGTTCTAGCAAGATGGGGCAAAAAGCCATACTCCGCGAATTTGCATGACTGATATAGAAATATATTTCCTTGACGTCCTGTATCCCAACACTATAGTTTTAATTAGTTGACATTACTCATTAGAACTTGCCCCAATTTTTTTATATGGAGATTTTTTCAGGCTAGAACTTCGAACGCTAAATATATATATATATATATATATATATATATATATATATATATATATATATATATATATATATATATATATATATATATATATATATATATATATATATATATATATATATATATATATATATATATATATATATATATATATATATATATATATATATATATATATATATATATATATATATATATATATATATATATATATATATATATATATATATATATATAAATATATATATATATATATATATATATATATATATATATATATATATATATATATATATATATATATATATATATATATATATATATATATATATATATATATATATATATATATATACACAGTCAGAACTTTAATTTTGACCTTCAAATCAAAATTAAGACCTAACTTAGGTTGCGCTTAGTCTTACACTAGGGAGGCAGAAAATGTGATTGAAAATTATTATATAGATATCTAGAGTATCTATCAATTTTCATTTTATTTTCAGTTTATTGGTATAGATTTTTACGACGTCAGAGGTATTTTCTTGAGGATATATTTACTTTAAATTCGTGTTCCATGAAGCTCAATCTTCTCAGCTCCCAGGAGAGCTCGAAGGCTGTGAGGATGGGGTCCTTGGAGGATAGGGCGATGAGACTGGGGCTGGCGAGGGCACGGTATGCGTTTATCCTGGATCTGGAGTGCCTCAGGGAGTCTTCCTGGCGTGACGTCACGCACTCGTCACACCCGCACCTGCGGAAATAAACGATTTGCTTTAGGGTTGATAAATAATACCGAAAATAAACATAAATAATAAATGATTAACAGCCTCATGTGTACTTATAAGAAATTCTGTGAAAAAAAATCTGAGAAAATAAAATGAAGAGATGCATGAACGTAGAAGAGGCGAAGATTATTTGAAAAGACAGAGTGGTGTGGCGTTCCGTTCTCTCTGCCTTACCTGCAGGGAAGCGGCGTGATAGATAGTTAGTTAGGGAAAATAATACTACTGATTTATTTCCACGATTTTTTCTAAAAATAATCTAAAAAAGCAAGCATTTATTTATTTATTTTATTTTCGAAAAAAAAATCAAAACATTATTTTATAAAGCTCGATTTTTTTTAGTACTTCAATATTTTAAAAAACTCATAAAGTAAAAAAACCGATATTTAAAAAAATAAAAAAAAACGGATTCGTTCTTTAAAATTTCTGGGAAAATATTAGCCCTTAAGTATACTATACTTATAAAGGTACGATACTAAAATGTGAAAAAAAGCTTGAAATATTCGCACAACATTATAACTGAAAATTTCAATAAATGCATTTTTGAAGGCTGAAGGGTCATCAGGCTATGGTTTTTTCAGCCGATATATTTTACTGCCTTAAATGATGTACCGTGTTCCGTTGGGTGTTAAATACAACTCACTCATAATGGTGATAGTTTTTTTGCACTTTTTGTTTTGTGGGCGTTAGGCTAAGGGATGAGTGACTGTGATAAATGAGGTGAATTTGTCAGTAAAATCTGAGCATAAAAACGGTGATGGACGTCGTAGGGGATGATGAGGGTGACTTCCTTATCTGACCTATTCTAAACTCGTGCCCAGATAACGCCGACAGGGCTTTTTTTTCTTTGAGTGCTCTGGACGCGTGTAAGGTTTTTGTCCGGTTGTTTTATTTAAAATTTTAGATGTTCAAATGCCTATTGAGTGACTGTTTTGAGAGAAGGTGTAATATGTTTATAAAGCTTCAAATCCGTCACGTTTCAGTATGTTACAGTAGTGATAAGTCGTTACAATATAAATCAGCATGTTTTGTAATTCGTTCCTTCCTTACAAAAATATTATATTTGCATCTATTTCGCAGTGCGCAATTAAGCTATATCAAAAGGACGTAAAAATTGCGTTCAAAAAACGATTACACATTTTTTCAACAAGTAATATATATGTAATAATAATAACATAATAAAACCCTTATCCGCACCCCAATGGTGCATAGGGCACTGTGTCATATAAACGCAGTGATATCTTGATCGTTTACACATGAAGGAAAGGTAATCAGCCCTCTGCTTCAGCTACTGGTCCAAAGGTAATATTGAATAAATATTACAGTGAAAAAATCAGTCATATTTATTTTACCCCCTCCTAGGAATCGAACTCGGGACCTCCAGGACGGTAGCCGAGCGTGCTGACGATTACACTACGGAGGCGGACAGACTAGTAATAATAATAACAATAATAATTTTGATAATTTCTGTAGCGCTATTTTCGTAAAATACTACCTTAAGGGCCTTTCACTGTGATTTAATTGGGAAAAAGGAGATTGTGGAAATGATTTACCGAATAACTGCGTTTTTAGTTTATATATATTATGATACATAAAATAATATCATTATAATGAGTCTTACGATCAATATAATATAAAGAATCAGTAAGTACTGTATTACATGCTTCAATATGGGCACTAGATTGAAATCACTCGTCTGAAGAGACAAACTGATATTTCTACATTGACCTAACCTAAAATAGTTAAAATTATAAGCTAAAATAATAAAAATGAAAATGATATTTTCTGGTGTTTCTCATGTATGTGATTATAATCCAGTATTCGGACCTCTCATATGAATAAAAGAGTTTCTGCTCAATAAAAAGCTTCTTTTCATCTCACCAATAGATGTCTCTAGTGATTCAAGAACAATGTTTCATAATTGGTTCATATAAATAGAACTTCCAAGATTTTGAGTAGTGTGGTTGTCAATAATAGGCAGAATTGGTCAATGTTATACGTGTATAAAGTGATCACTTAAACCATACTATGACGGTCGTCAGCCCTGTAAATGCCCAGATTTCCATATTCTTCTTCATTTTTGATGAGATGTCAAAAAAAAGAACAGGTCAGCTCAAAGTAAATCTTTTTATTGAGCAGAAACTCTTTTCTTGGTATGTGAGGTCCGAATCCTGGATAATAATCACACACATGAGAAACGCCAGAAAATATCACTCTCATTTTTATCATTTAAGGTTATAATTTGACCAGATAATTTATTTACCACATTTTGAGTGTGTCCTTATTCATAAATCTGGATTATCTCCAATCATAGGAGTATTTTTCATTATATTTTTTGATATCTCAAAAGATGTCAAAAAATATTATGAAAAATACTCCTATAACTGGAGATAATCCAGATTTGTGAAGAAGTATTTGAACACACTCAAAATGTTGATATATGTTGTATATATTTTTTCTTTTTTCCAGACCTCCATATTAATTTATTTGTCTTTTTCTATTCATCATCCCCCGGTGCCAGGCATGACGAATTATCGAGTTTCCGCCGTATTTGGTATCGAAGTGAATGGTAAAACATATTTTTGACACAAAAATATAATATATTGTAATAATAAAATAATAAGCACACTGTGTTGTCAATACTGTTTATGCCGGTTGTATAGTAGTAATGAGATCGTTACCTGACGTCGTGGGGCATCGGAAGCGTGGCTCCGCGGTCCAAGAGGATCTTAATGATCTCGTAGTTATCTCTGTGGGCGGCCAGGATGAGGGGGGTGATGTCGGGGGTGAAGGTGGCGGTGTCGGGGGGTAGGGCCTCCCAACTCTGGAGTAAACAACAACAAATTATCATTCTCAGCATTTTGGGTCCAATTAACAATAGAAAAGTCATAAAAATTGAAAGTCATGTTTGCAGACGTCTCCCAGTATTTTAAATAATTTGGTAAGGATCTTGCGTACATTCAAGGGTCTCGGCTAAATTAAAAGTAATATACACAAATATATAAATAAGTATACACACATATATATATATATATATATATATATATATATATATATATATATATATATATATATATATATATATATATATATATATATATATATATATATATATATATATATATATATATATATATATATATATATATATATATATATATATGTATATATATATATATATATATATATATATATAAATATATATATAAATATATATTTATATATATACATACATATATATATATATATATATATATATATATATATATTTAAATATATAAATATATATATATATATATATATATATATATATATATATATATATATATATATATATATATATATATATATATATATATATATATATATAAATAAATATATATATATATATATATATATATATTTATATATATATATATATATATATATATATATATATATATATATATATATATATATATATATATATATATATATATATATATATATGTGTATATAAATATATATATATATACATATATATATATAAATATATATATATATATATATATATATATATATATATATATATATATATATATATATATATATATATATATATATATATATATATATATATATATATATATATATATGTGTGTGTGTGTGTATGTGTGTGTGTGTGTGTGTGTGTGTGTGTGTGTATGTGTTTATTATTAAGTTATTTGTCTATCATGGGTCATATAATCATGGGAGACATGACCAATTGATACGATCTACTTCAAATCTTTCCACCTCCATTATCCAATTATGAATGGATCTTTTATAAGAAGTTTCGTATTTTTATGCCTTTTTTATTTATTTATGTAATTACAAATTACAAAAAAAGTTTCAAAAATTTGAGTATTGTGCTCGTGAATCAAGAATTGTGAATGTTACACGTAATAATTTAAATCAGTCTTCGGCAGGTCGTAAGTCCAGTAAATACCCAGAGTTCCATATCTTTTTCATCTATGTTGATATATCAAAAATGTAACTACCATGATTTGTTTATTAATTAATTTGTTTATTTTAAATATGCTTCTTAACTTATGTTTTTCTCATTTATTTCTTTCAAATATGATTATTACGCCTATTCATTATACCTGTTAATTGTTTTTATATTTTGCCATGTTTGCCAAACTTTTTATAACTTTATTATTTGTGTCTTGTTAACCTTAATAACATGTCCCAAAATGAGAAATAGAAATTACTCATCGAGAATATAATAATATGATTTGAAAAAAAAAAGAAAATTCTGTTCATTAAAAATACGTGTATTTTTGTGACGTGTTTATGAAAACTCAATTTACCATTTTACCCAAACTTGAGATGAAAAATAATAAAAAATCCTTTATAAATGTACACCTTACCAAACAACAAAGGTATTAAATAAATATTTCATGATTCGCTTTCTCGAACAGATCTTTACTTTAATTCTTTGAAATCTGTTCTATTCTATTTTGGGAATGTTACTAGCCTAGGGGCTCAATTGTTTATTTTGCTTGGAAGGAGCGTATTTTCAAGCACAGTCATCGTATACGAATATAAGCTTAAAATTTGGTGGACAATTCTAAATTTGCTTATACATAATCTCATATTAATGTTTTACATTCGAGATACTTATATGGCATATAATGTAAAATAAAATGTCGTAATATGCCATTAGAAATTCTGTCGTTATGACCCTGGACTGGACCTGGACCTGGACCTGAAGCGGAAGGCTCATCACTTTTCCTTCGTGTGTTAACGAAGATAACACACCATCAATAAAGATAACACTGCTTCTATACTATGCAGTGCCCTATGCACCATTGAGTGAGGATAAGGGTTAGAATTAAGGTGAAAAGATTAATTTAAATATTGTATCGATGGCAATTACTTTCCTCGTCTAAACTGACTGATCGTTCTAAAATTAAGGCTTGTACTAAATAACATATTCATATATTAAGAATATCATTAAAACGCTTTTTAAATCATTTTCATATTTCGGCCTTAGGATAAAGAAATTTTAAGTTTTAGGTGATAAATGTCAAAATTTCTCAGGTCGAAAAACGAGTAATTTTTTTTTGGATTTTTGAAGGCACATTTATGCAAAATAATAAATAAAAAGAGATTTACATTTTTTTAAAATTTTGCCCTTTTTTGATAATTATAATTTAATCTACGTATTCATTTATGTAGAGTATAATACCTACATCAAAATACGATATTTAATTATTTTTTGAATATGTACTTTGTACTCACCTTGTACTAATTATAAACTATCAATATTTTTTTACAAATTAGCTGCAGTAAAAAAATTGTTTGATGGATATAAAAGTATTCATTCCTTTATGACGTATGTATTGAAATAAAAAAAAAATAAACACTTGTATAAGACCACTTTTTGAATTTATTAATGTAAGCTCGGCTAGTTTCGAAAACTACCGATGAACAGGTGAAAAAACAAACTGATAGATTTGATTTTTAAAAAATTTTACTTAGTAAATACCACTTTTACTCAAAATCTATCGTGACACGTGTATCGATGAGGATCTTTTTCAAACATCGTATGCGCAATGCATCGAAACACGTATTACAATAGATTTTAACACAAAGTAACTGCCGAATTAATTAATGAAAAAATTGTATTTATGTACATTAATAAACTTAAAACAGTCGAGATGTGTTTACATTAGTAAACTCAAAATCTGGACTTTTACATGTATATTATTATTTCATTTTAATCAACATGTTATTCCACTAAGTCGATGTTATAAACATCTCATATCTTATTTATTGTTTCGGCATTAACTTTGTGGTAAGACATGTTACAATAATTAAAGAAAACACTTTGGTTTTTACCACTTGAGTTTTATTATAGACTACATGTTTCAGAAGTTAAACTTCCATCATTCAGGTCTGTATAATAACTAAAATATAAAATATAAATTTTTTCTATAAATAAGGAGAGGGGAAAGCAAGGGGAAGGGGTTAGTCAAGGAACGGAGTTTGAAAACAAAGGAAAAATTGAAAGCAATGGCGAAGAATTTTGAAACAATATATTATTTAATAAATTATTATTAGAATTCAGGTTTTTTTGTATTTCTAAATTTTCAAGATAATTCATAATTTGGCCTTTATATGTAACATGGTAAAATTATTACACCTTGTTCCATATAAAGGCCAAATTATGAATTATCTTGAAAATTTAGAAATACAAAAAAACCTGAATTCTAATAATAATTTATTAAATAATATATTGTTTCAAAATTCTTCGCCATTGCTTTCAATTTTTCCTTTGTTTTCAAACTCCGTTCCTTGACTAACCCCTTCCCCTTACTTTCCCTTATTTATAGAAAAAAATTATATTTTATATTTTAGTTATTATACAGACCTGAATGATGGAAGTTTAACTTCTGAAACATGTAGTCTATAATAAAACTCGAGTGGTAAAAAACAAAGTATTTTCTTTAATTATTGTAACATCTCATATCATTTATTGTATTATATTTTTAAAAATGTCATGAGATGTTTACAGAATAATTAGGTGAAGCTAGTTGCACATGTCTCGAAGTATAATGTGTCAGGGGTGATGACCGCAGCGAAGCTCCGTATACCCGTGGAATTGTAAGGGATGGAAAATAGGGGAACGGATTGCCTCGGGAAGGGTGGAGAAGGTTCGTTATTCCAACTTTGGTAAATAAATTGCACGAACTATTTACACCAAAGAAAAACATTTTATGAAAGTCAACCTTTATTCCTCTGTCTAATACAAAATCGCACTATTAGAAATTGGAAATAGCTTCACTGGATACAAAATACTTATGTATCTAAAATTTTTTAATAATTCTTAAATGAAAAAAGTCAATAATAATATCAAAATAAACAGACTCCAAATCTGCCAATGATTTTTTTTACTTTATATTTCTTTATAATATAAAAAAATAAAGCTTTTTCCACTTTTATTTTATTTGACCAGTGACCGGGTTCTGATAATATCGATAAAGACGAAATCCGATCACAGATTAAATGAAATAAAAGTGAAAAAGTTGTTGTTTTATTATATGAAATGCAGTTTTATCATGGAAATCCAGTGAAAAACTAGAATTATTAAATTCTACAAAAATAAAATACCTCTTGTCAACAAGGTTTATTTAATAAATTTTATTTTTTCGTTGAAACAGTTAAAGTATTTTTCTTCCTTAATCCTATTAGCACCCAAATAGTACATAGGGCACCGCAACGAATTTATGTGATCGCATTTTTATCTTTGTATGCAGGCAACGCGATTGGTCTTGCATTCTACATTCTTGGTTACAGGAGTGAAGTATTTGATGGAATACAGATGAGGTATGAAGAAACTTGAGAGATAGGACAGTACTTCTATATGTGAAAGATTGAGGAAGATCAATAGGTAATTAATAATAATAATAATTCAGGAGAGGAAATAGAGAATAGAGCTTATGAATAGGACATTAAGGGTTGTTTTTATGTTACACGAATTATTGGAAAAACTCTTGCATTGAAATGTCAGCAATATTAAATAGAAAATTGGAATTACGACTGGAATGACAATGGAACTACTATGCATTTCAACATACCAAATGATATTCGGTACGTTGAAATGCATAGTAGCAACATCCGGCCAGGTAGAAAGAAATATCCGAGTATTTTACGAGCTCACTGGCATGTACGAAATGTATTATTAAATAAACAGTGAAATGACCTTCGATGTAATGTGACTCAGTGTTACCTACAAAATAAAATTTAAATTTAAATTTAACTTGGTGAATGCCACTATGTAAATCTTGAAATCTATTGAATGTCCCAAGGTCACAACTCTAAATTTCAACTCTTACTCAACTCAACTTAAAATTTTACGGTTTTCGTAAATTCGTTCCACATATCTAAATCATCTCAACACACAGTATCATAGTTTTATGGATAATGATTATCTAAGCCTTGGATTATTTCCTCATTTCCTCGTTTTAGTGCACAATCGTCTAAGAAATCGTATTTCGACTGCATTCAGCCTAATTTCATCCTCCTTTTGCCAACTCTGTGCTTCACGAGAACTCTGTTATGTACTATTCTGAAGTTGTGATGGACTTTTATTTGCTACAACAGATTTGAAAGAAAATTTCACTCAGTTTCCAGCATTCACTCTCCTTTCTATATCTTTTTCAATATTTCCATCCCTATCAATCAATCTTTCCATACCAACACCATATCGCTCACTCCTTTCAAGAACCGACAATTTCCAGTTGAGCATGTTTTCGGAATGCCCAGAAAATGTACTATATCCCAGCAAAAGAGGCATATTTTTAACTTAATATTTACCTGCTACAGGACAAAATGTGTTGTTTTTGCATTTTGAAGAAAAAGTATTGTTTGATTATTTTTTTCAGGCTTTCCAAATAATCTTTACATCTTCCACATTCATACACACCCACCGATTATTCCGACTTCTGACTTGAAAACATTCAAGTATTTGAAATACTTGATCATGCCAAGTTTCAATAATTATACTTAAAAATATCTTCATGTACGTAACCGTCTTTTATGCTATATTTTGGTAGTTAAAAAAATGAGAACGCGAATTTTATGGCTTCTTTTGTGTGAAATTGTGCAGAACGAGTGGGTTGTTTATAGGGGAGACAAGCACCAAGATTCTTAAGTTGAATAAACTGCGGATAGAAATATTGGTAAGAGACACTTCTCTTCTCGAATTCACGAAGAGTATCTTTAAAGATATCGCGAGTAATTTATCGACTACACCGAAATAAGCTAGGCTCTTATTTTTCTTAAACCGCAAAAGACGTCCTGAGATTGGAGACAAAGATCTCGAAGCGTCTCAAAGAGAAGTAACTCTGAGCGTTACTTTGCTCCAGAAAATCTAGACTTTTAAGAGTAATGGATGCAAATGGCGGAAGAAAACTATTTACCCGAAATTAATGATGGGTCGTACAGTTAGACAAGCAATGCTTTTATTGCCTCCGCTATTCACTACTCGCTATAAATCCCAGACTTTTTACTGATTCGGTATTTTTAGATTTATTCGCTTCTACGAAAACAGTCTCGCGCGTTTTCCAGAACTACCTACGCGACGTACCATATGTATGATTTACCTTGAATATTCGGATTGGAAAAGGTGATTTCACTCAGAACTAGAGATATAATTGAGCATTTTTGATAAAATTCGACTATATGTATTTACAAACATCGTATAGAAATTTATGTTGGCTATTGTAGTGTACCCTGGACTGGTAGGTACTGAAGAGGAGGGCTAATCACATTTCCTTCGTGTGTTAACGATCCAGATAGCACTGCGTTTATATGATGCAGTTCCCTATGCACCATTGGGGTAAGGGTTTGAAGAAGAATTGTAGTGTTGTAGTCAGCGCGTTTAGCTACCGTGCTGGAGCTTAAATTCTGGTTCGATTCCAAAAGGAGTCTTTGATATTTATTTAATATTACTCTGGACTGGTTATTGATGCCCAGGGCTGATAAGAAAGAAAATTAATTAACATTTTTGAAATCTTAACATAGACAAAGAAGAATATCTCATCACGATCAATGATTTAGTTCATAACAGTCATCTATGATTGGATTTAGAAAGCTTTTATTTAGCAGAGACCCTTAAGTGCTTACTATATGACTGATCCAAAATTGTTTACGTTGAAATATTGACTTAATTATCAATATTCGCTGGCCACTGGACGGACACACCTCTTTAAAATTGAGTAATTCTATTTCCCATACTTTATATATATATATATACTTTATATACTTTAAATATTTAGCCATACCTAGTCGTATAGTGAACTATTTTAATATCACATTTTGAGTGTGACCAAATCTGGATTATCTCCAATTAAAGGAGTTATTTTAAATATTATTTTTTGATATCTCATCAAAGATGAAGAAGAATATGGAAGCCTGGGCATTTGCGGGGCTGACGACCGTCATGGGTGATCACTTTACATACTTTGAAATTCGTTCAAAAATATAGAGTTACCAAGAATTTGATTAGTGTGATTGTTAATGATGGGTAGAATTAGTTAATATTACATGTGTCAGCCCAGTAAATGCTCAAACTTCCTTATTCTTCTTCATCTTTGATGAGATGTCAAAAAATAATATTAAAAATAACTCCTTGAATTGGAGATAATCCAGATTTGGTCACACTCAAAATGTGATATTAAAAAAGTTCACTATATGACTAGGTATAGCTAAGTATTATACAGGAAGCTCTAAATAATTTTAAAAAATCAACCTACGTAACTTTTTTGGAAATTTCCTGCTAGACCTTTCTGGAAGATGAAACTCGGAGAACATCAAATTATAATTTAAACGTTATGCATTATGTATCAAACAAGATGACTATTTACATAGTAAGAAGCGTTTGCTCGATGGTAGACATGGTTGAAGATAATTAATACAGTCTCCATTCAAGTGAAAATAATGCGTGACAGGATGTCGTATTCACACTCCATGGCAGAATTTAGATGGCGGTGTATTAATATGGATATGATTTGCCCATAGCATTAATTATTATGACTTCTTTTTTTGAAGCTAGAAATAGGACAACATTTGTATCTAGGAGATTCATAATATAAAATAAATGTTTAAGAAAAAATGTAACAATTTCATAAGTTAAGTTTCTTGAATGATACTTTATAAAATTAAACAACTTTGTTTAAACCATATTTTAATTATTAGTACACTTTCACCTACCGGTTTGGACAATAACCTTGTTTCAGGGTCAAATCAGGGTTTATCAAATTCTAAAACATTAAAAACGTTAAAATACTCATTAATTACATTCCATTACCAAAAAAATCCACACACAATTTAGGATTTTTTACGGAGTGTGTTTACCAGGTGATATATATTATTATTATATAACTAACTAACCATCACGCCGCTTCCTCGCAAGGGTAGACAGAGAGAATAGAACGCCCCACCACCCTGTCTTTGCAAACATTATTCGCCTCTTCCACATTCATGCATCTCCTCAGATATTTTATGGAAAGATATATATGTAGTAATTAGTCATATTTTCTTATTTTGTTTCTACCTTTTTTTTATATTTTCTCATTTGTTATATTTTTAATTTTTTATATTTTCTCATTTGTTTATTTTAAATATGCTTCTTACATAGAAAAACATACGGTAAATTACCGTATATTTTTCTCATTTATTTCTTTTAAATATGGTTCTTGTGCCTATTTATTATGCCTGTTTATTGTTTTTATATTTTGCCATGTATTAGTATTAGTTTTGGTAATTAAAAAAAAACTTTTTTGTTATTTTATTATCTGTGTTCCAGTCTTGTTAACCTTAGTCCCATGTCCCAAAATGAGAAATAGAAATTACTCATCGGGCATATTATATGTATATCGTAGTCGTACAGGAGAAAGTGACCAACTAACAAAATGTAAAATGTTCAGGAGGGCCATTTACGTCACTTTTGCTTGGCAAGAAAATAAACATCAATGCAGTTAGTCATTTTTAACAAGTCGATATATTATACTTCCAAGTTTGAAATCGGTTTGGGATTTTTCAGGGCAATATTAAGCTAGTAAGATATCAAATAATCAAAAATCACGTTTTCGTAAAAAATGCACTTGGTCACTTTCTCCTGAATGACTACGATATATGACTTATGTATGTAATATGTTTTGAAATAAATTAAAAATAAATAAAATAAGAACTCACATGTGGTTCTCCAACTTTGTGCCTCGTCTCCTCGTGGTCGAGGAGCGCCTCCACGGCCTCCACGAACTCCTCGGAGATGGCGTGCAGCAGCGCGTCCCTGGTCTGCACGCGGTGCTCGATGAGCAGCTCGACCATCTCCAAGTTCTCGTTGTCTATGGCCATCAGCAGGGCGCTGCGGCCGAGTGGATCAACGCAGTTCACGTTTATGTAGTCCGTCTCCTGCGCGCGCTGCATCATCCTACAAAAAAGTTAAAAATTAAATATGCATAAACCACGTTGGTAAGATGTTACGCGAAATAACTTTTTAATTTGTTGCCGACGGAGGTTAGAAGCCAAAATAAAATATGGAACAAAGGCAAAATAAAGGAATGGGCGAATGATCAAGAGTTAATTCTATGAAAATTTAAAAAGAGATTTTTTTCTCTCTCTCTTTTGTGTGTATATTAGGTTAAAATAGATAAAAACAATAAAAAACGTACCGTAGAATGGGCTACTTGAACTTTGATGTGTTACTTGATCCCAGTACAAAAAATATTTAGATCGTGGTATCGATCGAAGTATCGTGACAATAAGTGACACCTGTCAGGGAAACAATGAATCATGTCGATACGTTCATTATTGAAGACCAAATACAGATTTTTTTTTGTACTGGGCTCAAGTAACACATCAAAGTTCAAGTAGCCCCGTTTTACGGTATGCAAAAAGAAAGCGTGTATAAAAATAATTCTGATGAATTGATTCAGCAGTCACTTTGTGGTAAAATCTATCCATTTTAAATTAAAATAATAATAATTATAATATAATGGATAAATAAAAATAAGAAACAGCTCCTACCCCATTTTCAACCTTCAACGTCCCAAGAACCCAACTCTAAAATTTAGAATTAGCTTCACATACGGTGTTTGAAAATGATGCGGAATGCATCAAAACACGTGTTACAATAGATTTTAAGAAATAGTGATATTTACTGAGTAGAAATTACATTAAAGATTTCTAATATTTCATTATCAATACGTATATGTGCGGAAGGGCAAAGGAGGTGTCATTATTGTTGCTTCTAACCAATCCACAAGATTGAGACCACAGAAAAAGATATGTATAAAGAAAAGATGTGTGTAAAGAAATGTATTCCTTTAATTTTGAATTTGAAATTTGAATTATTGTTCCGCCGATAAAACAGTGTGCGACAAAGAAATACCAAGATGGCGGCGTTATGTCAGTTTTGTCAGTCGCCATATGCATTCCGGCCCCGTGTGTAGGTACCAAGCATCCGAAGGACTTGTTTTTTTTCTTAAAGGAACATGAGTATTTTGAGTCTAATTTAAAAAAAAAATGTTTAAAAAAATTTATTTTCAACTCAATTTTATTTTTCAAGAGGCAAAACGAATTTCAAATATTACGTTTATATTCTTTGAAAAAAAGGTTAATCATTCCCGAGAAATTTGGTAATTAGTAACCAGTTATTAATTAATCTCCTTAATATATTTGAACAGCTTGAATGAACAAAGCCGTTGTCGAAAACCCAAGGAGGGGAACCAATAATTAAATCCTTACCAAGCGGAAACACTTCAAGTATTGGAACCTGGCGTTTATTGGTTTTTACAATAAAATCTTTTGAACGGCCTTTTCTTGCTCCTTTTTTGAGCGTTTTTTTATTAACTTTGTATTGAAATAACGCTCAATTCAGGGTTCTGAGAGTTTTTGACATGGGTTCGATAGACAATGAAATATGCTTTGTGTAAATCGAATATTTTATTTTTTAAGAAATATTCGTATATTACAGATCAAAAGGAAATGTGATATATTAAATCCATTTATTTTCAATGGCTCAATTACCTTGTTATTTGAAGACGATATGTAAATACATTACAAATGTCATATTCAAAGCGTATATAAGCAAATCGAAGAATTGAATAAAATTATAAAGAACGTATATTATTTGTTGAAAGTACGTAAAACACCCTATGAGATGAAAGTGATTTTGTAATAAATTTTCAATATTGTAGGAATATTTTGAGGAGCTTGTCAGGTGCAATTATTATAAATGAAGAAATGTGCTTATTATAAATCAAACATATAATTTATATTTGAAGCACAAACTTTGTGAATTTCCATTTTATAATTAAAATATAACTTTGTTTTAAAATCACTATAAACATTTAATTATAACTTAATTATAATGTCTACAGGTTTATATATTTTACTTTCCACTATTTCATTTAAATATACAAAAAAAATGTTTTCTGAAAAACCATTAATAGATTTGCATTTGGTAGCAAAGCACACTCGGCTACCGTACCAGAGGTCCCGGATTCGATTCCCAGGGGGGTCAAATTAATATTAGTGATATTTTCACTCTAATATTTATTCAATATTACCCTGGATTGGTACCTAAAGCGGAGGGTTGATCACTTTCCTTCGTGTGTTAACGATCAGAATAACAGTGCGTCAATACGACGCAGTGCCCTATGCACCAAGGATAAGAAGAAGCAAAGCTGTTTCCATATTGGAAGATATGTTTATACGAAGCTAGCAGCTGATACACAGTAGCTGTCCTTATCAACTGGCATATTAGTATACCAGTCGCTTTCTGTACCAGGCTTTCACAATTTACGCCTGTGATTATGTAGATTGCGCCGAAAAAATTAAGATATCCACAAAAACTCTCATCCTTTCCCAACCGCATCAGCTCGGTGGATCTAAATCAATCAACGGCTGACACTTTCATCCTGAGCCTCGTGGGCTTATCTGAGATAGGAGCTTCAGAGGACGGGTTAGATAAATGATCGAGCTTAAAAATGGTATGAATAACTATTTGCATAGTATTGTTATCCTGCGTCAGTATAACTGGATCCAGCGCTTAACTTGATCATATTTAAGAGCCTGCTTCATCCGAAATAACAATTCAATTTTGTAATTAAAATGTAACCTTGTTTTAAAATCAATATAAATATTTTATTATAACTTAATTGTAATATCAACCGGTTTCGAAGCTAACCGCTTCTTTTTCAAAACAAGATTGAGTATTGATCTGTCTTGATAATGAAGCTGTTAGCTTTGAAACCAGTAGATATTCGGAAGTTCTTCAATATACTCTTGGTTTTGTGATTTAGGCAACAAGGGATTTTAAATATATTGAGGTATTGAAGTCCCTGTATGTTGCCTCAATTAGAAGTCAGTTGGAATACGGCTCCACAGTCTGGTCTCCTCATTATGCTATACAAGCTGACAGTGTAGAGAGAGTACGGCACAAGTTCCTTTGATACGTTAATTTTAAACTAAATATCCCCATTATTGAGTTAGATTAAAATTGCATAATGAAGCGGCTAAAATTGATAAATCTTAGTGATAGAAGGGAAATTACTGATTTGGTTCTGTTATATGAAATTTTTAACAATTTTTTGGATAGCCCTGATCTCCTAAATCAAATAAAGCTAAGTGTGCGTCGAAGAGGTACTAGGCAAAAATCTATATTCGCAGTATTTGTACACAATGCAAACTATGCCATGTTCTCTCCGATTCCACGGCTTCACATGTTAGCCAATGCTTTTGAAAGTATAGATTTATTTAATATATTGTAATCCACCTTGAAGTCTGTACTTTCTCAGCATTTCTTCTCCATGTTATTATGGATATATTTAAATGTTGTGTTTCACTTTTTCTCGCTGCTCGCTGATAGTGTGTGAAGGAGACGTGTATTTACTATTTGCTATTTTATTTTATTTTATTTTATGTTTAAGACTTTTTGTTTCTCTATGAATGTATTCATTCTTGTATTTTTATATTAGATAATGTATATATGTATTATATTAAAGCCATTAGCCGTTCAATAAATAAATAAATAAATATATAAATATAACAAACGTTTTATCATTTCAAATGATTAGTTTAAAGTAAATGTGGACAAATGTTTCCGCACATCGTTAAGTTCGAGCACAATATAAATGTAGTCATATTATTCACAGGAAAGCTTACATTATTTATAAGAAAGAAAGCGTACTGCTGAGGTAACGATGAGAAGTATGGCAGCTTTGCGAAAGTCTGGTCTTAATAAATGTATGGTTTATTTGAGTAAAAACGTTAAAAAAAGATGCCTGGTAAGAAGACGGGAAACTCTACCGACATTATTTATGTACAGGATGAGTGCAAGGAACGAGTAAGGAAACTCAGATTGTTCAACCGGAAATAAAGGATTAAGTGGTATTGTTGAGTACGTCGAAATTCTAGGTTAGTTATTTTTACATTTTGACATCTCTATTTTGAGATGTCGAAATGTATTTCTATTTAGAAAATTTACAATCAAAATGATTTGTATCATACCACAGCTATAAAAAAACATGATTTTTGTCTTAGTAAGAATATGAAAATATATAATTAAAAGTTCATATTAAAAAAATCTAAAACATGTCACAGAAAAAGAAGAAAACATACCCTCTCCAAGTACAATAGGCTTAGTGCAACTATTGTAGAATTATAAGATTGTACTTAGTAGTTTTATTGTATTATTTGAAAAACGAAATGTCAATTATATATTAAATAAATGAAAATATTCCATTTAAATATGAGAGATTTCCTTAAATTAAATTCCACATAACAATTTTCCAATCCTAAAATGAAATTAATAAAAGAAAAGAAAAAAGTCAAGAAATTTGAAGAGAAAAATGCATAATATCAACTGTTTCTAGAACCTTAATAGTTCCACTCCTAACGCGTTGGAGTCTCGTGCTCTTTTTTATATGCAGAACGTTTTTCATTTTTTTTACCTCAAATTCTACTCGTTTTCTTTGACAGTAAACATGTAGAATTTGAGGGGTGTGGACATTTTTTTTATTAATCGCAAAATAAGAAAACATCAATTTAGAAGTATTTAAGGTTAGTTTTAGGAAACTTGGATGGATAGAGTCACAAACTGATAAGGTTTTTTTTTTAAATTAATGTTTTAGTTAGTAAATACCACTATTTCTTAAAATCTACTGTGACACGTGTTTCGATGCATTCCGCATCATTTTCAAATACCGTGTTTGAAAATGATGCGGAATGCATCGAAACACGTGTCACAGTAGATTTTAAGAAATATTGATATTTACTAACTAAAACATTAATTAAAAATAGATAGATTTTACCACAAAGTGACTGCCGAATCAATTAATGAAATTAAAAAGGTTTTCTTAGAGCTGGAGTAGACAGTGAACTTTTAATGAATGTAAAAAGCGCAAAATCTGCTATCTGGCATACATGCTGAGAGTTGGCGATTCCTTCGTGTATTTAACGATCAAGATGACACTGGTTCTATACAATGCAGTGCCCTACACACCATTAGGTACGGGTAAGAGTAAGAAGAAGAATCAGAAGTATTTAAAAAATATAATATGAAAATCTGTGAAAAATTATGACAATAATAGGTTCGTAATTTATCGAGTTTACGTATTTTGTACGTAATTTGACCATCTTAAAAAAACAAAGATGAAACATTCTGTCAAATTAACAACAACAACATTTGTCTTTTTCACATCTTTCCGCATTCCTTTTATGTCAAGTTCCGAGGCGGAAGTCACGCTGAGAATGATGATAAATGATAAAGGCAATGAAGGGAATATGATAGGGAAAGTAAAGGAATTTTGTTGGCAATAAAAGTCGTTAAAGCGGCTGAGATCTGATAGAATGCGAGAGGAAGGAAAGGTTCAAAGAAAAGAGGTGATTTAAACCACACGATGACATCATATTTCGTTATCTAAATCGTAATCCGAAAATTTGAAAAAAATATATTGAAACAAGTAAAATACTAGAATATTTCGAGTGTGTCCAAATTTGTATTTACAAATCTGGGTTCGTCCACTTATGAGTTATGTATATACAGTATCTACTCAATGAATTAGGGCCACCCATTATTTTTTTGAATACTCTGAAATCTTTTGGATTATTATATTTATTTTACATAAATACTTTAAGTTTTCTATTGACATCTAATATCATGTATATTACCTTCAATAATATGTAAAATATACCTGGATTATTTAAGCCTTTACAAAATTTAAAACCCTTTTTCTGAGAAAGGTCCCTAATTAGCACAGGTAGACAGATAGTTGAAAGTTCAAAAATTAGTCCTATCTTATTTATTAGTGAAGTTTATTGAGTTCTGGTTATTGTTTTGTTCAGAGAGGTTATATAGTTATCGTGTCTTGTGAAAAAAACTTAATTTTTAATTTTAGTTCATAAAGTATAATTTTTTTTGTAAACACAAGTGTTTTTTTTGAAAAAGACAAAATGGGAAAAAGTAAAGACATTTCTGAGGAAAAAAAGTCTAGTGTTATAGTGCTACTGAAATTAGGAATACTATCTAATAGAGAAATTTCAAAAAAAGAAAACGTTTCTCATCAAACAGTGGACAGAATTTCAAAATCAATAAAAAATCAGTCACCCGCCTCCAGCAATCGGCGAAAGAACTGTCGTAGGATTAGAAAATCAACACCGAGGACTGATCGAAAAATCGTTCAAAGTGCGTTAAAAAACCGTAGTGCATCAGTTAAAACATTAAAAATAAAATTGGAAGAAGAGGGTATAAATATATCGGTATCAACACTGAGGCGACGTCTTTACGAAGTAAATCTGAAATGCAGGCGCCCTGTAAAAGTACCAAAATTGACACCACGAATGAAAGCGGATAGATTAAAATGGGCCAGGCTACATCGAAATTACTCGGTAGATGATTGGAAAAAGGTATTTATTTAAATTGAATTATCAACATATCATTTTAGTAAATAAACTTATATATTTGAATTAAACTTAAATTTTCATTATTTTTCAGGTCATCTTTAGTGATGAGTGCCGGTTAGAAGCCGTGACAGAGAGCCGTCGATTCGTCAGGAGAGCACCAATGGAACGTTACAATGAGGCCTGTGTGGTAAAAGTTATCAAACACCCCCCTGCAACAATGATATGGTCATGTATTATTAACAATTTACCTGGGCCGTTGTTTTTCGTGGAAGGAACAATGAACCAAAATTCCTATAAGCAGGTCCTCGAACGAATTTTATTGCCCTTCTACCATACACTCGACCCAACAGAAGGTCCATACACCTTCATGCAGGATGGGGCACCTTGCCACCGGGCTAAATCAATAATAAAAATTTTGTCTAACAAAAATCTGCCTTTGCTCCCCTGGCCTGGAAATTCTCCGGACCTTAATCCTATAGAAAACGTATGGAGCATGTTAAAAAATAAGGTTTACTCATTTCCAAATCCGACAGTAGACTGTCAAAAAAAAAATATTCAAAAAAATTGGTCAGAAGACGAAGAAATAAAAAACATAATAAAACAGTGCATTTTAAGTATGCCAAAAAGAATTGAGGCAGTTATTTCTGCCAAAGGTGGAAATACTAAATACTAACTATATTTATATGAAAATATATGCATAATTTAAGCGTAATAAAGTGTTCATGTGTAAATAAAATTCAATGTTGTTTTATTTAAGGTTTTCTCTGAGTTATTCCTGTTTGAATTGAGAAATTGCGTGAAATTCTGCGTGGCCCTAATTCATTGAGTAGATACTGTATATTGATACCCATAAAGTATGATAAAATAAAGAAGGATGAAAGTAAACTGAATGTAGTCAAATGCGATCTCTTAGACGAATGTGCAGCAAAACGATGTTTGACAGATTTTCGAATGGTAATAAAAGGAAATAATGCAAGGCTGAGATAAGTATTAAAGACAAATTGGTGTGGCGTTCATTTCTCTCTGCCTATTCCTGCGGGGAAGTGGCGTTATGGTTAGTTACTTAGTAAGTTAAAAATAATATATCTATATAAATAACTCTAAAGTGGAAAAACCTGAATTTGTGACTAATGATTTGAACACACTCAAAATATTGGAAATAAAATAATTGATAAAAATAAAAGTTTAATAATAATTGAAAATGAGTTTTAAGTATGTAAAATGATTCGGGATTATCTAACATACATTTCATAAAGATCTCTGCTAATTAAAAAAAAATTACTCAACTCAACGACAGATGGTGCCGAGAACTAACATGTGAAAGAAAATGTCAATTGTAGCATAAATACAACTTATGAAATTTGAGTAGTATGCTTGTCAATCATGGGAAAAATGTCTTCAGTGATGATTTGAACCAGCCCATTACATGTCGTAAGTCCTATAAATGCCCAAAATTCTATGAACCATGCTCCTACATCTTTGTTGAGATATCTATTTTGCTTTGTTTAGATATATTTAGTATACATAATACGCACACATAAAGATTGCAATTAAATAGTTTTTTCGTAGGTTTAAGTGGTTTGTATCTTGAAATTCTGACACAAGAGAGTTACTAGATTACAAACCGATTGAAATTATTGTGACAGTATTTATGGTTTTATAAAAAAATAGATTATACAGCATTTCATGATTCGCTTAGCGTTAAAGTAAGATGCATAAAGTAAATCGAGAGATATTCATCATGCGTAATTAATTTGGTGAAATTCAGGAGAAATCAAGGAGAAAATTGGTCTACATTTCCCTGATAACTTCCCTAGATATCGACAGAATAAGCGGTTCTACCTTCCGCTTTCTATATCTGGTAATGACAATCTCAGTGGGGAGTGTACTTCTCTGCTTGTCTATCGATTTTGTTCAATATAATCGTGATAATGAAAATAATAGCATAAAAATTAATGTTACCATTATTTTAGACTTATAAACTGAAGAGTGACATATATTGAAAAAAAGGTCTATGAAAATTAAAGGAATTGAAAACAATTGAAGAAATTCGAAACGCAATAAGTAGATGATAGTTCGAAAAATGACAAAAATGTCAACGTCAAAATTCCAAATCTTTACTAGTACCTCGAAAGGATACATGCAGTTTGGGCTACCGCAGTTCATGTCACTCGGAATCCCATATTAGTAGAAATTTCTATTGCACAAGTTCCACTGTTTTCATATATTATATATGAAGGCGTTAGAAGCAAACTTGGAATTATACATACAACAAAAAAATCATAATTGAGTAATTATAAGTCATTTTTCGTCTACTTTTATTAATTGATTTAACATTTACGTTGTGGTAATATTAATTTCTTTCAAAATCAAAAATCATTAATTTCTGTAAGATAATGATGTAGAGTGTATCTGAACACATCGCTCACTCCTTTCAACAACGTCATATCTAAAAAAAACTGATTTTTTAGGAGATCGTTTATAAAGTTTAAAAATATAAGACAATGTATTAAAAATAAATATCAAGCCACTTATTGAACTTTTTACTGTGCAACAGATCTTTTTAGTTAAAACCTGAATGTTTTTTCTCCATTTGAAAAATATTTAGGAAGTTTATTTAAAAAAAAAAAACAATTAAACAATACCTTTTCTTCGAAATGCAAAAACAACACTTTCTGCTCTGTAGCGGGTAAATATTAAGTTAAAAATATGCCGCTTTTGCTAGGATATATAACACAACTGAAAATTGACGATTTTTGATATATAACGTTGTTGAAAGGAGTGAGCGACATGAACAAAAAGTTAAACTATTATTAGTCTTTATTAACTTAGCATTAATTTTAAATAATAACCTACATTTGATAAAAACAAATACGCTTTGAAACTGTCTCTAAATGTCATTTAAAAGTAAAAATTTTAACAGTATACATAGATTTACAGATTAAAAAAGTTAAAATTATATAATTTATATTTCACAATAACACCCTTAAATACATTGTGCGTTTTGTTATGAATTTATTTATTTTTAATTAAATATACAGAAAAAAACGTGAGTTGTTACCCTTAACGATATAATCGCGCAGTATTATGTTTAATCTTTCCACATCATCCCCTTCGAAACATTATATCAAGGTGTCATAATGTTCTTATGATTTATTAAAAGGTCTCCCGATCTCATTAAAATCCCCTGTAACCTTCCTCAAGGCATTACTGAAGTGGCTCATTAGAGGTATTATACTCATTACATCTCACGAAACATGAGATGGAGTCATTTTGTGAAAAGGGAATTTTTCCAAGTTGTCACGACTCAGCGCATAAACTTTGTAACTAATAAAACACAGGTCATTCAAAAGACTGAGGATTTTATATAGGTTTAGAAATTAACACATTTTTTCAGACGTGTTTTATATAGATTTACATTGCATACAGATATTTATTGTGGTAGTGCATTATATTACAAACTAGCTATAACCTGCCACGCGTTGCTCTCGCTCAATTTTTTTACATGAAAAAGAAAGAAAATAGTAAAAAATAAAAGAAAATAAACGTATTTCTAGTATGTTTAATTTAAAATACATGTGGGTATACAAAATTTAGCAGCTGCCAAGAAACACGTTGTGCGGCATGATAAATATTTAGTATTGTATGTGTTTTTTTTACTTACACATATATGTATATACACACATACACGGACTTAAACTAAAAGATATGGTCGAAAGTTGTGGAAATATTACATTTGTTTGCTACAGTAAAAAAACTCTTATCCGCACGTAATATGCACAGGGCACTGCATCGTAGGGAGGCAGTGTTATCTTGATCGTTAATTGCATGAAGGCAAGGTGATCAGACCTGCGTTTCTTGTACCAGTCCAGGGTGATATTAAATAAATATGAGCAACATTTTGAGTGTGTCCAAATACTTGTTGATTAATCTTGATTATTTACAATTAAAGATTATCCGTAAATGCTCTTAGGACATTATCCAACACTCTGTGTTTGATAATGTCCTAAAAAGAGGAAACGCGTCACGTATTAACATATACATAAATAAATGTAGAATTCAACCAAATAAACCATTGTTTAATTTTGGATATATTACCCAACAATAAAACAAACTTGTTTAATTTTATAAAGTTCATAAAATGTGCCACAAAGTATCTGCAAAAAACATTCAAGAAATGTATATTTTTATTCGACCAGTTTTATTTCTCCCTGCTCGAACTAAGTACATGTTTTTCCAAGTGAGGGGTGAGAAATGGGGGGTAAGACAGGTGGCCTGATTCACCCTGTATATTGTCTTATAAAAGACTTTCAACGGTCACAATGGAGTGCATTAGCTGGCAGGATCCGATAACAGATTTATAATATAACAGTACATGCATCGAGCTCCTTCACGTAACGCAAAACGAATCACCAAGGACTACTCGTACAGCGGAAAACTAACGATTATTTATAGATTTGGCGTTAATTTGTAGAGCTCCATCTTAATTAATGTATTAAATGTTAAATCAAACGCAAATTTTTTGAGTCTACTAAGTTACTTAACTTAACTGTTTAAAAAAGCACATAAAACAGTATTTGGTGACAATTGTTTCACTTAGTTATGGCAAACGAAATTTTTTTGAAAATGCCATAACTAGGCGAAACAATCGTTATAAAATTGGTTTTTTAAAACAATAAAATACAACTTAGTAGATTGTGGTGAAATTGGTTTTTGTTGAAAAAATATTTTTACCTGGGGTAAATAAAAGTACTTATGTAAAAACAGTATTTTTATAAAGCAATCGGTAGACTACTTTAGGGTATTAAAGGTTTTAACAAACGAAAATTTATATTTTTATTTACAAAGATATTGGTAAAAAAAGTAAAAATAAATAAGTATAAATAAGAAATAGCTCCTTCCCCACTTCAACGTCCCAAGGAGTTTCTAAAATTCACAATGCCAAATCAATCAAATCAGTGGTTTTTGAAAATGATGCGGAATGCATCAAAATGCATGTCACGATAGATTTTTCAAAAAAGTGGTATTTACTAAGTCAAGCTTAACTTAAAAATGACGTAGAGATGTTTTTGAATGAAAGATAACTATGAAATACTGGAAATAAAGTGCAGTCTTACTGTTTGAGAAAGTGCAATGATTGATGACGTTTTCTGTACATTTTGAGGCACGTTTGAACCAAGTTAAGAAGAATAAACAACTTTTACAGCAAACACTAATGTTCACATAATCTTCACAACTCACACCAAACAGTGAGATCAAAGAGTCGCGTCTATGCGAATTGGCTCGACCTCATACACTGCTCTCGAATTCCTCGTGTCAGCAAATATTTTCATTGTGTTTTCCGGGTCTAATATAACCCGAAGGGTTATAAGTGAAAAACACTAATACAAGGCGATCGGGTCGTTCATTTAGCCATGTGTATGTGGAAACGTAATGTCATTGTGTAAGTGTTGTACGAACACTCCACGAGTACAGGGGAACGCCCAATAAACCAAACAGGGGTCTTATATTTATCAGGTTACATTGAGGTAAGAATGCAAGGCTGAAAAAGCATTATCGTTATAATTAAGAAAGGTGTGTTGAGATGGTTTGGACATGTGAATCGAATGAGTGAAGAAAAAACAGTAAAACAAATTTATGAGGCGAATGAAGTTGCAGATTAAAGCAGAAAAAGACCGAAAAACTTGCCATGAGCAGGTATTTCAAATACAACGTAGTAAAGTGGTCAACAATGGTAGAATGGTGAATGTTACACGTGTGTAAAGTGATCACTAAACTAGACTACAATAGGTCGTAAGCCCTGTTAATACCCAGACTTTCATTTATTGAGATGTCAGAAATGTAAACATAACTCTCAATTTCCAAGAAACCCAGATTTGTGAACAAGAACAGATACACTAAAAAAACAAGTTTTTCATATTATTTTTTGACATCTCATCAAAGATGAAGAAGAATATGGAAGTCTGGGCATTTGCGGGGCTGACGACCGTCATCGGCTGGTTTAAGTGATCACTTTACACACGTGTAACATTCACCAATTCTACCCATTATTGACAACCACACTACTCAAATTTTTGGATACAGGATTTGGTCCTTACATACTAATATAAGAGTTTCTGCTTAATAAAAAGCTTCTTTACATCTCACCAATAGATGTCTCTAGTGAAGTTCTAGTGATTCAAGAACAAGGTTTCTAAATTGGTTCATATATAAAGAACTTCCAAGAATTTGAGTAGTGTGATTGTCAATAATGTCAGCCCCGTAAATGCCCAGACTTCCATATTCTTCTTCATCTTTGATGAGATGTCAAAAAATAATATGAAAATAACTCCTGTAATTGGAGATAATCCAGATTTTGTGAACAAGTTTTGATTTTGGACACACTCAAAATGTTGTAAACAAGTTTTTATTATTTATCGTTCACTTTGTGTTTTATCACTTTTAAAAATTGTAATTTTTCAAATATATATTTAATTTAAAAGTAGTATTACACAAAGTGAACGATAAATAAAGTTAATGAGAGTGTAATATAACCAAACAACAAAGTTATAGATACTTTTAATGTACAAAATATACTCAAAATATTGTGAATTTTGTGTGTGATGCTTTTTTACGGTTATAATACACGGTACATTAGATACAAACAATGTTTGCTATACATAGATTATAATAATGCCAATCGATCAATAACCATAAGTTGACAAGTATCCGCAGATTTTCTTTGACCTTTCAACTGGAAGAATAAAAATGACCGCTTTAATGGTATTTCTCTTGAAATGGGAATGATGGCTATTAGGAAGAGCATTGAGACGTAAAGCGGACTCAATCATGCGCACTCATCATTCATAAAAGCCAACATTCTACTAGCCCCCGCGGCTAATCTTTTATTGGAATTTGAAGAAAATAAAACAAATGATAATAATTCGCTTTAAACAGCAATCGAAACCCCTCTTTCCATCCATATCCCAACCCTTGTTTCTGTTTTAAAAAATTCAGCAAATTATTTCTTTAAATTATCATCTTCCGTTAAAATAATAATAAAATGTGTCGGGTTGTGGTCTCGTGGCTAGTGTCGCAGACTCTTGAGTCAGAGTTTCTCGGTTCGAACCCACTCTACCAGAATTTGATACCTATTTCTAATAATGAGCCGCTTAGGCTCACAGAAATAGTATGAAATTAAAGTATTTTTGTAAATGACAAAAAACAAAAATACTTCTCTTTAAAAACAAAAAAATAATACTATGAGGGTTTTCTTTAAAAGGCATATAAATTAAAACAATATTTTAGTATTTTGTATGTAAGATATATAAAAATCATTAGTTGATTTGACATTAGTATCTTGGAATAACATGACAATTTAAATATTAAAATATAACACAAACTATACAATTTGTATTTTCACCTGTCTTGAAAACATTTGTAGTTCTGAAAACTAGTTGTGTTATTACATTAATGTAATCAAAAGTGGTCCAAGAGGTCATATACCAAAAGTGTTTTTATCTGAATTAAATGTATGATATATTTTACAGCGTGAAATGTATGAACAGCGTAATTAATTTTAAAATTGAAAAGTAGAAATGTCTAGAAAATTAATTGGATTACAAAAAAAACTCTATGTACGAACAACATTTTGAATGCGTCCAAATACTTGTTCATATATCTGGATTATCTCCAATTATAGGAGTTATTTTTCATATTATTTTTTGACATCTCTACATAGATGAAGAAGAATATGGAAAAATAGTCAATCATCTCACCAATAGATGTCTGTGGTGAAATTCGAGTGATTCAAGCAGTATGTTTCAAAATGGAACCAAATACGGGTATGGAAATTCCAAAAATTTGAGTAGTGTGGTTGTCAATCATGGGTAGAATTGGTGAATGTAACACGCATGTAAAGCGATCACTTAAACCAGTCTCTGACAGTTGTAAGCCCCGTAAATGTCCAGACTTCTATATTCTTTTTCATCTTTGTTGAGATGTTAAAAATGAATGTTCATATTCATTACATGTCTAAGATGTAATATATTTTATTCATGACGTTAATACCCGAACAAGATGTTGTAAATAAAAAGTGTATGCAATGAATACTATAAGCATATACATATATATATATATATATATATATATATATATATATATATATATATATATATATATATATATATATATATATATATATATATATATATATATATATATATATATATATATATATATATATATATATATATATATATAAATATATATAAATATATATATATATATATATATATATATATATAAATATATATAAATATATATATATATATATATATATATATATATATATATATATATATATATATATATATATATATATATATATATATATATATATATATATATATATATATATATATATATATATATATATATATATATATATATATATATATATATATATATATATATATATATATATATATATATATATATATATATATATATATATATATATATATATATATATATATATATATATAAATATATATATATATATATATATATATATATATATATATATATATATATATATATATATATATATATATATATATATATATATATATATATATATACATATATATATATATATATATATATATATATATATATATATATATATAAATATATATTTATATAAATATATATATATATACATATATATTTATATATATAAAATACATTTATTTCCCGAACTTCTAGTATCTCCATGCAAGTTGACAGCTCATATTTTCATTTTCGCTTGTGTGTTTTGTCTCCAAAAATGTTTGTGAAGTGTCCGGTAACGTTGTTGACACAAAGGTCATATACTTGGAAGCGCTTTCGATCATACTTTGGTAGAGCTTTTAACCGAATTAATATGGTTGAAAATTTACAATAATCATGGTGTATAAATGAATGATACTACATACTGTGTTATGTGTTGATCAAATTTTCTAGCATTGGAATATACTTAACATTCTAACTCTCAAACTATTTTATGTGAAAAACACCCAATCGTTTTTTAATATAAATTCTTAGTAAGGTATTGGAAAACACGATACGAACATAGAATTTAAATTATTCTTGAACACGATAAAAGATGAAATATTTTTGTTGATACTTGTGACTTATATTGAATTACGTATTGAATAAAATTTTACGATATGCTGTTAATTTTAAGAAGTAGAAATTTTATTTCAAAATGGTAAATTTATATATTAATCACAAAGATTTCCTATTAGAATTACAAATTTACTTACAGCTTAAGTTATGCTCACAATTCTTTGAGTGTGTCCAAACACATGTTAACAAATCTGGGTTCTCTCTACCTAGGAATTATTTTAACATTTTTTTACAAAATTGAAAATCATGTTTTCAGTCGCGTCCCAGTTTGTAAAAAATCCGGGTTCAGATCTCGCATACAAATAAAAGGGTCTCTGCTAAATAAAATGCTTTCCCAACCGAAATATACATGGCTTTTGTGAACTCACATGTATAGTGTTATGAGATTGATCAATATATCTAGGAGTTCCGAAAATTTGAGTCACCCTATGGTAGATCGCAAGGTCTGTAAATACCCAGACTTTCATTTCTTCTTCATCTTTATCGAGAAGTCAAAAATGTAAAAAAAAGTTCGTTTGTTTAAACATTTAAATCTCCTAAAGTTATTCACAGATTACTTTAAAAATTGTCACAACGTTGCGTTTAAACTCGTGTTTTTTTATATATCTATTAAAACAAAAATGTTTATGCTTTTAATTCTTTTCTTTTGAACCAGACAGTGCCACAGTGCATGGCCGGGTGCAACTAGTCCTTTAATAATAATAATAATTTTGCCACAATTTCCAAAACCCTCGACTACGTTTGACAGTACACATTTTTCCTGTACACTCCGTATACTAGATGGAGAGTGTAAAGTATAAATAAGCCATAAGGTGGTTTAATTTTTATTCAGATTCGCCAACAAGCACCTCTGGAAAATTTTCCACTTTTCTTGATACAAAGTATAAGATTATGAGAAAAATTATGTGAGTGTGTTGGAAGGGGAGTAATCCAGTACATGAAAAACCAACGTAAATAATAAAACAAAAATATTAAAGGAATTATAAAGATAAAACGAGTAAGAAATGGGTGGGTAATTTAATGATCAATTCTCTCCATCTACGATAACGAATTATGGACTTAATGCTTATTTTGAACGTTTTTTTCGAATGCTTGGCTTTAATTAGTTTAACGAAAAAACATATTAAATTAAAATTAATTAAATAGAGGTAAGATGAATCTCAACACACCTTTCAAAATTTTATCGATAATGCTTATCTCAGCCTTGGATTATTTTATTATTTCACCATTCGAACGTCTATCATACATCGTTTTGCCACACATTCGTCTGAGGGATCGCATTTCGACTGCATTCAGTTCTCTTTTGCCAACTCTATGCTTCGCCTTCATACATAAGGGTTCGAACCAGGACTCCGTTATGTACTGCCAGTTTAGCCTTCGATGATAGGTTTTTATTTGCTATAACGGATTTCAGTGCACTGCTAACTGCAGAATATTTTTATAGTTAATAGCAATTAATGCATTAATTTTCAAATCAAACACAGATTTTCAAACGATTGAAAACTAGGCGAAACAATTGTCACAATATAAATTTTTATGTGTTTTTAAACAATGAAATAGAACGTAGTAGACTCAAAAAATCTGTGTTTGATTAAAAAAATTATACTTAAATTAAACTGGAGTTCTACAAATTAAACGCCAAATCAATAAATAAGTTCATATCAACCCTGAAACCATATATACCAGTCTGGTAAAGATCGTATTTTCAGGCACCTAACCACGTTATGCGGTATAGGTAGGTAATTACATCGTTGATTTTGTTGTGACAAGTTTCTCTCTCTCTAGATTTTTGGAACTCAGTGTGAAATATATTTCTTCAGATACTGATTAAAAAATACTAATGAATGAAAAAAAACCCTACCTTTTTAGGTTAAAAAATAATTTTTCAACACCTAAATACAATTTCGAATTATATCACAAAATTAAATTAATCACGAGTTAATTAAATTTACATGTGTGGATTATATTTTACGAAGGTAAACAAACCATAATAAATTTTAAGCTGGCAATTAATTAGAAAGTCAACATTGGAGTGTATAAATTAACACAACCGTAGGGGATGATATATAAAATGAGGGTGATTTCAAATGATGTTTATGCGTGGTTAAGGTTAGGTCCTTTATTGTATGTATTAAGCTACACGTATACCGTACATACACACACGTACATTGTAGCGAGGGGTAGTATCGTGACATCGCTTAAATGCCTTCATTAGGGGTGCTAATCATTTAATTACAATTGCTTAGTATCAAACTTTAAAAAAGGTCGAAAAACAAAATATACAAGAATTATAACCAATTATGCATATTATTGAGTAAAAAAATTATACTGTTTTTTTTAAAAATAACATTGTTTTATATAGGATTATGTTCATGCCAATAGTTTTGTAAACAAAATTTAAAAAAGGGGGTAGAAAATGAAACATATCAGATTAATAAGTAATTACACGTTGTTGACTGAAGAAATTATACGTTATATTGTAAAATAACACTGTTTACATAATTATTTTCACACCGATAGTTTTGTCTCACAACTATAATTCACGAATATTTAAAAAAAATACTTTTGATACATAAAACTCTAAAAAAATGTTAAAAAACTAATTATTTCACATAAAAAAGTAATAATGCATTTTTTGTTTTTGTTTAGTTTTTTCCAAAGCCTCCACTTGTTAAAAATGCATGTTGTTCAATGAATAAACTTTATTATTTATGTTTAAATAATTTTATTTTATGTTTTCAATAATTATTTTCATGCTTATAGTTTCATCTACCGAGGATATTTTGAAATAAACGGTGTTAAATATAGTACTGAAAGCCCTTATTACATCGTTATATAAAGATTATCAAAGTAAAGGGTAATTGACACTTAAGAAATGGAGCTTGCGCTACCACTTTCGAAGTTTTAGAACAAAGTATATAGTGAATATGTATTTTATATGAAAATCTTTAAAGCTTTTATCACATTTTATGAAAAATGACTTTAACGATATTGGTATTATTATTCCAAACCTATAAATCTGCTTATGTTGTAATATCATTCCTGATAACTAAAATGCGATCAAATTTGGAAATTTCAATGATGAATGCTGAATGAATTTATTGATATTTGGGATTTATATATTATTTTTTTTTATTAGTTAATATGTAGAAAAATATTATTTAATATGTGTAAATTTAATATGTCGATATTCGATATTCTTCGAGAGTGAAAAAAAATCATTATGGGTTCGTTAGGTCTGATATTTATATGAAGAATCTACTGAGAAAATGCTTAATATTTAATAACTTGTATACCATTTTTAATAAAGTCTTTCATTTGTTTTTTTTTGACAATTTTATGACCGGAGTTATTCTGAATGGTTTGATTTGACTAAAGTTCCTGTTTTTTTTTAACCCTATCTCCACCCAATAGTGCATAGAGCACTGCACAGTACACAAGTAATATAGTGTTATCTTGATCGTTAAATACATGAAAAAAAGGTGATCAACCGGGCGATTCGGATACCAGTCCAAGGATAATTTTAAATAAATATTGCAATGAGAATTCACTTATAATTATTTTAATTTTCCTGAGAATTGATTCTAAGTTCTCTAGAGCGGTAGCAAAACGCACTGACCACTGCACTACGTAAGCGGACAAAGTGTCTAAAGAAAATGCACGATTTCTTAAGGAAAAAAAAGTAAAAAAAACATTATTATTTTAAAAACCGATTGTACAGTAAACATTGCATAAATTTTGTCTCTTCATATATTTTTTTCTCTCTTGATAACATGACCAAAATTGTCAATAATATGTGATATTTGTTGATCTTACCGTCTGGTAGACGCAACGTCTCCTCGCTCGACTGCCAAGAGGAACTTTTTCTCATCGAGAGACAGCTGCGCCATCTCTTGATGAGGTCTGACGACATTCTCTTCCTCCATCATGCCGTGGATGCTGTGCCTCTGGAATCATAAAAAATATCCATTAATTAAGTAATAAGAGGGGAAGCACTTAAACTAACATAAATTGGGGTAGCGGTGAAAGAAACGGGTCAAAAAAACGCTTCTGGAATTCAAAATCTGTTTTTTTTTAGTGATTTTTTTAGCCGCAGTAGGACAAATAAGTCGAGATTAGACGAAAAAGTAAAACGTTTAAATGTATGTTTGTAGTTTTCTGGTTTTGAAGTCGGAAAACTTATGTCACATTTCAATATTTATTGTAAATTTCAACAGATGACACTATGGTCTTATAACGAATTAAGTGTTAAAAAAACACATTTAAAATTTAATTGTAAAATTTCAAATAATTTTAATAATTTTATAAAATATCAAAAATCCATTATTTCTTCCTTAGAGTATGAATTAATGGAAATTGATGTACAAAATGAATATTTCATTGAATAAAGAAAGATATTTTTATCAATTAAATTCCACATAACTTTTTTTTATCCTAAACTTCAATAGTTTTTTATCCAAATATTTAAGTCAGTTCAATATATAAACTCAATTTTAATAGCTACAAATCAGTAAATATGGTTTATGGACCGCAAGTAATTGCATGAAATAGTTCAAAAACTAATGTTTTGTGAAACGATTCCCGATAACCTTTAGAAATCAGCTTACCGAAAAGGTTTAGGGTTTCAAACACATGGGAATACATGTATATATTTAAGAAAATGGGATTCAAGAACTGAAATTGCGCTTAGGACTTGCGGGCACCGTATGAAAGCTCTCGCAGATCAAAACTATACTTGGTGAAGACTAAGTGCCACCTACTTAACGCCTGCATCATACATATCCTATTTTACGGGCATGAAATATGACACGTTACAAGGGGCTACAACAGGCTAATTTCAGCTTTAAAATATGTGTACGTAGATTCTAGCTGACGGTGGTATGACTTCGTGAGGACAATTTCCTATCACAGTGGTCCCCAACTTTTTTTACTATTAAATTAAAAATTAAACCCTCAATCGCACCCCAATGGTGCATAAGGCACTGCGTTATATAAACGCAGTGTTATCTTGATCGTTGTTAACATATGAAGGAAAGGTAATCAGCCCTCCGCTTCAGGTACCAGTCCAGGGTAATATTGAATATATGTAACAGTGAAAAAATCACTTATATTTATTTTACCTCCCTTGGGAATCGAACCCGGGACCTCCAGAACGGTAGCCGAGCGTGCTGACCATTACACTACGGAGGCGAACAATTTTTATTATTATGGACCTGTAAATGTTTGATAACTTTACCGCGGTCCGCTGAGGGAGGAAGTCAATTGTTTATATTTTAGATTATTTTATTTTGATTAAATAATACAAATATTTTTTTTTAAATATGCTTAACAAATGAAATGCAATAATATAAAAAATAAGTGATTTAACATTTCAAGTCACTAGAACGCTAAATGAATGAGAACCCTGAACTTATTTCTTTGCAATAAGACGATTTCATCCGGGGTGATAGGAGACAATGACACCCAACGTGTTGGCGGTAACTTGGCCTGAATGCGTTTTCAACATAATGTTTTTTTTTGGGTATTACAATTTCTTAATTGGGTATATTCTACTTTTTTAAAAACGTAATCCAGATTTTTAAACAGGGCTCAGGCGACGTGGTATCATTTGATTAGTACTAGTCCGCGGTCCAAGGGTTGAGGACCACTGTCCTATTACAATGGTTGCATCTACAATGGTTACTACTGTCAATACAAATATTTTTTTTCTTTTGAATACTTTGTTTAAAAACAAAGCAGGAAAAATAAAAAGCACTGTCATTTTATCATGTTATCATGATCATGTTGAAGTATAAATATTTATTATTAAACTAAATCAAACATTTAAATACGATTTTAATGCATATCCTATTGTTTATTTGATGAAGCGATACATTAAATTCATCCCACGTTCCCTTTATGATATTTTTTACGTTTTTTTTTTTTGCATTTGGAGTATATAAAGCAGAGTGTTTTTACGATGAAATAAACACTTAAGAGGTATAAAATAAATAAAACTCGTATTGAGATGTGTTTTTTGATGGTTCACTTATGAGATAATAATACGTAAGCTAAAAGAATGAAAATAAATACAGAAAATTTTAAATTATAGAACCTTATAACACGATTTGGATATATTTTCCGTGTGGCTAAATATTTATTCACAAATTGATGGATTTGGTTAATTATTAGATAGTGCATTGTAATTTAATGGGTAACGAGAGAATGACCAGGAAAATATATGTGGCGAATGTCGAGGACGGCTGAAAAAGACTTGGCACGATTAGATCAATCAGAACCTAAAATCTGGTGGTGTCAAAAGTCTGCGTAATCGGAGGAGATGTATGACTAGATGTATGGTGTGAAGGAGGCGGAGAGTGTATGTCAGGACAGAAGAGTGTGGCGTTCCATCCTCTCCTCCTACCCCTGCGGGAAAACGGCATGATGGTAGTAGTAGTAGTGGCATTGTAATTTACTCAGGACATTACTTAAATAAGATAAACATAATATTCTGAGTGTGTTTAAATCGTTGTAAACGAATTTAGAATTTGCTCTACTTCAAAGTTATTAATACCACGATTTTTTTTATCACAGAGATTCATCCCGAATTAGTCCACATATGTAATTTTTTTGATACTTCACCAAATTAACAGAATTTTAAGTGTGTCCAAATACTAGTTCATAAATCTGAATTATCTCCAATTAGGAGTCACATAGATTTAGGAGTTACAAATATTTTTTTGGAGTTCAAGAAAATAACTTCTTTCATCTCACCATCGATGTCTCTAGTGAAATTCTAACAATTCATGACCCATGTATTTATAGAAATTCCAAGAATTTGAGTAGTGTTGTTGTCAATCATGGGTAGAATTGTTGAATGTTAAACGTGTGTAAAGTGATCACTTAAACCAGCCTATGATGGTCGTAAGCCCCGTAATTGCCCAGACTATATCAAAATATAATGTCCGAATTCATTACATGTCTAAGATGTGATATATATATATATTTTATTCATTACGTTAAAACCTGAACAAGATTTTGTGAATAAAAAGTGTAAGAAATGAATACTACCTCCTGGACGAGATGCTAAATAGCCTCCGGTAAAAAGAACTCACCGAACCCTTTGTAATCTTGTTAAACCCTGTAAGGGTAGGAGTTTTTATTTTTCAAAGAGCAACTAATATAAACCCCCTTTCAGTCCCTTTAAAGCATTCGATTGTGGTGAATCTAAATACTGAGTGCGAATAAATTCCCTTTTGCTGGACAATTTTTTTCTAAGGAAGAAAATTAACTGATAAACATTACAAGTAAATTATCGTGATAAAATAAGTTTCATTAATTGGTTTGGCAGTTTGTGGTAATCTTTAGTTTTAATTTCACTTGTTCAATACAACTTGATCTAAAAGTTTATTATGACACGTGTTTTGATGCATCCTGCAAAATTTTCAAACGCCGTACATATGTTAAGCTTGTCATAATTTAAGAGTTTCCTTAGGACGTTGAAGGATGAAGAAAATTTAGAACCTTTACATCAAAAACGTAGATTTCTGATTTTTTAAGTCAAAAATTGCAATATTTTGAAACTATAAAAATGTGTAAAAATAAGAGTTTACGATAAGTCAATGACTTAAACTTTCCCCTAGTGTCCATGTTCTACTGATTAATAAAAACACAAATTGAATAAAAAACAGCGCCTTTCAACGTTGCATTGAAATACGTGTCATAATCGATTTTTAAGAAATAGTAGTATTAATTCATTGAAATTTAAATTAAAAATGGTAAAAATGGTGATAGATACAATTATTTTATTTAAAAATTAAACACTTAAATTATACTACTTAATGAGATTTATTTCATTACGCACGACTAGATTCGAAAAATAATAGATCATTAAATGGTATAATAAAAGCGTTAAGTTTTTATAAAAATAATAAATATCTCATTCCATAAGGATAATGCCGAATCAAGACATAATGTACATTGATACAAAATGTTTTTATTGAGATTTAATCGTTTTGAGATTATATTGATAGGGTAGTCTGATAATATCACAGTTTCTGTACATAAAACGGTATTTGAAGCAGTAACTGTCATCACGAATATCCATTATTTCTGAAACGTGGGATGGATTACCTTCGTTTATTATTTACTTCAAGAGGAGCCATGAAAAATATATACACCTGTTACAATTCCTACACATGACACGAGTTATTAAAATTGGTACCTCCATATATCACATATATGAATAACATATATGTTTTTGCGTATCTGAATCGCAAAAAATATAACAAAAACACATATTTATTTAACAAATAATAAATTAGACAATCTATCATAATGATCATGAAATATTTGTCACAGGAAAAGTAGATTGTAAGGGCGTTTGTCCACTACACGGGATTTCACCTTCCGGCAGTCCGGTTTTAAAAAATGAAAACGACTACGACAGTTTAGCGTGATCGAATTTACGCGCAACGTGTTCACGCACCGATCAAAGAGCTCCGATCCGAAGAAAGATGGACAAAAGCACAAGCCAATCGAAGCCAATCGTCGTTTTAAAACGCTTACTGACGTACCGGACGGTAAAATTACACGGAATTCCGGGTAGTGGACAAGCTCCCTAAGGGATATTTGAGAAGAGTAACTTAAGAGTACTTTGCCTAAGAAAAGTACACTCTAGCTTAAAATATCAGTAATAGTTTAATGAAAATAAACTGATCAGGTTTTTCTAGGGGGAGCTGACTATGCCCGCTGTAGTTAAATAAAAGTTGTTTACAACATTTTGAGTGTTTCCAAATACTTGTTTAAAAATCTGGATATCTCTAATTAGAGGAGATAATCCAGATAATAATAAAAGTTGATTTAATTACGGTTAATTCTGGTCTTCTGGAATAACATTTTCAAAAACTGATCAAATCATAAGTTTGAAATTTTTATGACATCTCAACATAGATGGAGAAGAATATGGAAGTCTGGATATTAACAGGGTTTATGACCTGTCATAGCCTGGTTAAGTGATTACTTTACACACGTGCAACATTCACCATTCCACACATGATTGACAAATACACTACTCAAAATTTTGAAACACCTAGATATGTCATTAATCTCGTGATACAGTACATATGAGTTTACAACTGCCATCTGTGTTTGATTGAAAAGCTTTTATTAAGCAGAGACCCTTTTATTTGTATGCAAAATTCAAACCCGTTTTATCTGCTAAATAAAAGCTTTCTCAATCCAACATAGACGGCTGCTGTAAACTCATATGTACTGTGTCATGAGATTGATCAATATATCTAGGAGTTTCGAAAATTTGAGTATTGAGTTGGATTGAGAAAAGTTTTTTTTAGCAAAGCCCCTTTGATTTGGATGTATGTCACATATAAGTTAATCAAATTTCGAAGATGTAATTTTCGTTTTTTTTTATAAAAAAAAATATATTACTTTTTATAACAAGGATTTTGATGTAGTGATTTATGACAGTAATACGATGTAATTATCTTAGCAATAGTGTACGGGTTATGAAAAGCGTAAGAACTTATCTCAGAAAGTTTTAAGCATCATCGTAAATTCTTGATGATCATAAATTTCGGTTAATTAAAACAAAATCCTGGAAAACGGTACCAAATCCTCGGTAATTAATCGCTGGGGGTTTATAAAAAAGCAAACTAATGCTATGACTATTATATGGAATGGTTAGAATAAAATCTAACAAACCGTGAAAAGTTTAATTTACTGTAATATTATTCATTCAAACCCTTATCCGCACCCCAATGGTGCATAGGGCACTGCATTATATAAACACAGTGTTATCTTGATCGTTAACACACGAAGGAAAGGTGATCAGCCCTCCGCTTCAGGTACCAGTCCAGGGTAATATTGAATAAATATTAGAGTGAAAGAATCACTTATATTTATTTGACCCCCCCTGGGAATCGAACCCGGGACCTCCAGAACGGTAGCCGAGCGTGCTGACCATTACACTACGGAGGCGGACAAAATGTAATAATATACTTACATTTTTTTATACCATAAATAATGTTAGGTGACATGACTTTCAATGAGCAGGTTACCAATTATGGACACTAAAAATTCAATGAATATTAAAATGTAAAAATATCTAGAATTACCTTATAATATATAATAAACAAATCAGAAAATAGTTAGTTTTACCCAAAGTAACATGTAAAATATTTTTTTATAGTGTTGTCATTTGTGTTTTTAAAGTATTTATCAAACATTTTTATCCCCATAATCTGAAGGGTCATCTGGTACATGCGTGTGCAGTACTGTATTCATGAAACAAGTGAAACACAATGATAAACATTACTTAAACAACGTGTGACACCTCATTGTTCATATATAGCATCTGACATGTACACGCCCGCATGCTATCTTATTCTATCGCTTTGTATCGTTGTGTATACGTCTCTCTCTTTTTCCCCACTCCCGCGGTTTTGGAATGTATAGCACTCTTTCTATCTTTCTCTACGTTATATCTTTCTTCTCTCTCATGTAACGAAATGTGCCACGTTTATGAAATTTCACCCTCAATTCTCAACCAACTATCGAATATCGAAATGGTTTCCCTTCAAGAATATTTTTTTTTATGTTTGTACGTCCGAAGAAAGCATTCAAGTTTATTTATGTGTATAGGAGAAGTGTAAAAATATGTTGAAAATAGAAGTGAAACCGTATAATTGGCTCAAAAAGAGCTTTAACTTTTCGGAATATGAAAAGAATATATGTTTATTTAAAAAAAGTTTTTTTTTTCTCGGTTATTTTTTGGCTTCAGTCTGAAAGCTTAATTGAAAAATTCAACATAAGAAAAATTTCGATATTTTAATACAAGCTTAAATCAATCTTTGTATTTTTGTCGAACTAGGGGTGATAAAGCATAAAAAGAGTGTTTTACGAAAAAAAAAGTTTTATTGTTATATATGAACATGTGTATCCTAGCATAAAATGGTATATTTATTTAGTGAAGCCATGTAAGGTTTTCTTTATAATCTAAATAAAAGAAAATTCACCCCCAGTTAACATAATGTTTCTTGTTAGCGCTGTTTATTTGAGGTAACATGTATTTTGTACTTTTTGAATATGAGTATTTTCGTAGTCACGATTCTTATCGCGAATACGGTAGACACTTTATTTAATTACAAATATTTGACATTTAAGCATTTGGTAGCATATTGCGCACATTTAAAGTACAATATGGATGTTTTAGCACCCACTTTACGACTAACGAGCATCTTTTAAGCGCACAAAAGTATTTGTTTTATTACACAAAATTTAAAAACATATGGTAGTCACAAGGGATGATAATAATTGATCATGAAATTATTTCATGTAATTTTTTTTTCATATACTTTTTTCAAAAATTCATTAAATATTCAAAAAGAGTGTAAAATTAAAATTAAATTAAGTAAATTCATCATTTTAAAAGTGCACAAATTGAAGTCAGCTCTCCTATCTGTGTTTAAATACACATGTGTATATATGTGTAATGAGGGTTTATACAATTTATAAGGAACATTTTATGACATACATATATGTAGTTCATTATAACAGGCACAATGATATTGATAAAATTTATCCATGATTGACAACCACACTACTAAAATTTCACATATGAGTTCTCGGTACCATCTACGGTAGAGTTGAGTAAGCTTTTTACTAAGCAGAGATCCTTATGAAATATTTATAAGATTCATCTCAAAATATGTTACATATTAGGGGATGCTTAAAAACACCATAAGGGTCTCTGATAAATAAAAACAGCTTTCACAACTTAATCATAGATGGCGCCGAGAACTCACATATGAAAGAACGTGTCAATAAAAAGATATATACATGTTCCGAATGTTACACGCTTATAAAATGATCACTTAAACCAGCCTATGACAAGTCGTAAGCCCTGTTAATTCCTATATTCTTCTACTATATTAAGATAACAGTTTTAATAACTCTTAAGCGGAAAACCCAGATTTATCGACAAAGATTTGGACGCACTCAAAATATTGCGAATTATGATTAAGTCAAATTTGAATGTCATCCTTACCATCTTTTTGGTTTATTGTTTCACAAAATCGTTTCCCGGAAAAAAATTCAAAAAGTTAGACTGACTTTCATCTGAAATGTAGACTGATGATTTTTGAATCAAGTATGTTATACATACATCCAAGAGAAGCCCGTATATTTTTTTTCGAAACAATGTAAAATTCTCAAAAATGAAATAATTCCTGTAAAAAGTTGAAGATCAATACTGTAAAATTTGACAAAAGCTTAGGTAGAGAGTCACGTTATAGACACAGGAGTATACATCTTATACAATTAGATATGCGATTACCTACGTACATGTCTCGGGTGATAAAATTTTATATATTATACACAAAATTTAATTACTTATGCTTTACGGAGCCGAATCGAGGGAAATGGTAATGTACGGTGGAACCTCGCTTAGCGAGCATCTATAAAAATCTAGTAAAAAATGACTCAATCAGCGAGCGTAGCTTCGTATAACGAGTGACGAGAAGAATACCGGGAATTTTCAGTATTGTAATTCTGGTAAAGCTTACAATACCGGCGCAATAACTGAAGTGCTGAAAGATGCTGTATTCTTCATTGAGAAGCGTCAGCATGCTAATGTATCGCATTTTTTCGAAATTTTTAAGCGTCGGTGTAAACAAATGTCTCTAGACAAGTATCGACTAAAATAATTGAGCAGGAATTAACAAACAATAAATTGCTTTGTAATAATGTTGTTTTTGTACAACCTAATCTAGTATTCTATGTTGGTTTATTCTTCATACAATAGAAACGAAGATAAAGGTAATACAAACCTTCTCTTAGAAGACTTGCGTAGTACGGATATGAAGAGCAAAGTCCCTTTCTTTTGATTCATAAAGTATCATTTATATATTTTTGAATCATTATTTATTCATTACTGCATTACATCACATCCGACACTTTATTAAATCAAAGTAAAGGATATATATTATAGGTGTCTTAGCCTGAGACGAGACATCTATCATTTTATACTAAAGAAATATAAATCTAAAAGATTTTCAAGGCTTATAACCTGGCATTTAGCTGGCTTAAGTGATATATTTATACACTTGATGTAAAGTTCACCATTTTGCTCATTATTTTTCATTTTGCTCATTCATTTTGCATTAATTTTTGAAAGATGTATATATCCGCTATTGTTGGATTCATTTCGTATGTAATATGTAATTTTGATGGATTTGGAATTAAGACTGATGGTGGTGCCTTCGTAATTACTCGTATAAAGCTTTCTCCAACTTTTTCTTATCACCTATAAAATAAAATGAAAAGATGCATTAATGTGGAAGTGGCGTGATAATTTATTAGTTACTTAGTCCAAACCATAAGATATAAGGTATTATATTATAGTTTAAAAAAATATATTATTTTGCTTGTATTTTTTAACACTGTTCTTCGGCACGGGTACTGTCTTTATCCGAAATCTTTCGCCTTTCTATTATATTTTATATTGATTCATTTGAAAAAAAAAAATGTTTCGTTTAACGAGCGTATCGCGTTACGAATAACGAGGTTCCACTGTAGTCGTTTCTGAATATTAGTATAAGACGATACGTACATATTACTTTAGCAGTGGCATGTTTTAGATATAAAGTGAGTACGAGTGGTGTGTGTGGTATTATGACTCCCCCAAGGGAGGGGCTGCTGACTCAACAGTACTGAGTAAAGGAGATCACGTAAGGTTTGTATAGGTAATCATATTATTTGCCAAGCACTTTCTCACTTACTCGCTCACCTTCGCATCGTATTAAGGAGATAGCGTGTAAAAGGGGAGAGGTTCGTACCTTGGGCAGTTTTTTTCAGTCTCATAAAATGGTTAATTAACAAAGTACGTTAATTTTTTTACTGTACCGAATAGATCGTTTATTTATAATCAACTTGTTAGAAGATATAATATACTTATCATGCATAGTATACATAGGAATGACATTTTACAAGACCTCTTCTCTTGGCCTTGGCCTTGGCCTCATCCCGTACCTTGGACCATGTGGTGTCGTACCTTTATGGTGCCTCGGCCGTGTAACAACATGACGTCATCCGTCTATGGTTTGTCGGGCCGACCAAGGCACCATAAAGGCTTATCTGGAGGTAGAACAGTAAGGATAGGGAAGGTTCATGTGAAAAATACATCTCAAATACCCAGAATAAATGAAAAAATAATCTTTTTTGAATTTATTTTAAATTGGCAGAAATCAGTCCCGCAATTGAGCATCTAAGTACGCCACGGTGCTTGTCAATTTTTTTAAATTTATATGACGGTAAGTTTTTTAATTTAATTAAAGTGGAGTACCAATATCCATAAGATTAAGTAAAATTATAAATAATCCATTGTGGTAATCCTCCCTTGGAAAACTTTTTTAGTTTGCCTCATTGTGGTAATGAATAATGAGGAAACTTCTGGCCCCTTAAACCTTCCACTGCTTTTGTTGGCACGACCAGCAAAATGTTTTTATTTTATGCTTTATACCGTAACAAGCAACTTTCACAAAGTATGAAACAATTTTGTAGGGGTTGAAATGAAATCGTTACCACTTTTAGAAACGTTATAACATAATAACGATAAATACTAACTAACTAACTAACTAACCATCACGCCGCTTCCCCGCAGGGGTAGGCAGAGAGAATAGAGCGCCACACCACTCTGTCCTTGCAAACATTCTTCGCCTCTTCAACGTTCATGCATCTCCTCATACATCCCCGCCGATTGTTACGACTCCTAACCTGACCACTTTCAAGTATTTGGCATACCTGATCGTGCCATGTTTTTCTCGGTCTTCCTCTGCTTCTTTTCCCACTAACATTCGCCTCATAAATTTGTTTTACCGTTCTTTCCTCACTCATTCGTTCTACATGTCCAAACCATCTCAACACACCTTTCTTAACTTTATCGATAAATAAATAACAATAAATACGTTGTTTAAAAATAAAATCACTAAATATTTTTTGCTGCAATATTTTGAATGTGTCCAAATTATTGTTCACAATATCTGAATTTGTTCACTTTGGAGATTTTAATAATAACAGCGTACAGCAGATCTTTTCATTTGAAGTTTACAGAACTATCTCGAATTTTGAGTTGTGTGGTTGTCGATCATGGGTAGAATAGTAAGTGTTACCAAGTGTATAATGTGATGACTTTAACTAGCCTATGACAGATCGCAAGTCCAGTAAATGCTCATACTTTCATATTTTTCTTTATCTATATTGAGATATCAATTTAAAATCTTGATTTCAATAACTCCTTAGTGCAGCAAATCCAGAATTTATTTACAATAATTTTGACACACTTAAAATGCTGTGAATAATGAAAACTGGTCTAAAAATGGGTTTAAGTCAAAAATTAAAATGATGTGTTTAGGCTTCTCTTAGTATGTTAACTTATTCGAGAAGAATCCTTCATAAATTTATTGAACGTACTGCTTATATGTCACCGACAAAGTAACACTTATGTTAAAAGATCTTTTCAATTGAATCATGAGAATTTGAGTATTAGTGATCATTAAAAAGTGTGAATTTACACCATAAAAAATACCAGTTGTTGATGTTTGGGTGCTTTGCCAAAATATTTGAAATTTGAGTTGTGTTGTTTTCAATCGTGGGGAGAATGGTAAATGTCAAACGTATAAAAAGTAATCACTTAAACAAGCCAATGATAGGTCGTAAGTCCTGTATATGCCCAGACATACATACACCTTAATTAAAGGTGAGATATCAATGAATAATCTTTATAAAATTAATTCATTTCAAAACATATGTTTCAACATCTAACCAAATATGTTTTAGTTAGATTGACTACTAGAAGATTTGTTTGCACTGAGAGTAGAGAGAGAGAGCAAACTGACATGGTAGTCTCTATTTTCCATATTTGTACTATTTGCGTAAAAATATTACATCAGGTACTTTGTTGTATGTTACCAGTTAACGTTGTTTCAGATATATGTTACCTCAATGGTACTGTCAAATTAAAGTTAAGTTATTTGTGTAAAACAGTCGGAGCTTAAATAAATAAAAAGCATTCGATATTTTTTATTTATATTTGAAGTACTTAATTTGTGATTTTCCATTTTATAATTAAAATGTAACTTTGTTTTAAAATCACTATAAATATTTTATTAAAACTTAATTATAATGTCTACCGGTTTCGAAGCTAAGACTGATTAATACAAGTATTAATAAGTCTTGATAAAGAAGCGGTTAGCTTCGAAACCGGTAAACATTATAATTTAGTTAAAATAAAATATTTATAGTGATTTTAAAACAAAGTTACATTTTGATTATTAACAAATTATAATTATTAATTTAACAACATTTTGAGTGTGTTCAAATGCTTGTAGACAAATCTGGCCATCCCATTTGATCCATTTGTTCCATCCATTCCATCTGTTCACTAACCATTGAACTCACACAACAAAACAATAATATAAATATAAACCCAGTTTTCCTTGAAATAAAAAATCGTTTTAAGTTAAAATTCCTTATTTTATGAATGACATAAATAAGATTTAAAAGAAAAATATTTTCAAAAAGCATGGATCCAAATAAAAGGATCTCTACTGAATAAATGCCTTCTCAAAGCCACGTAGATGGTAGGTGTGAAATCATATATACTATGTCATGAGATTAATGATATATGTAGGAAAAAAAAACTAACTAATCATCACGCCACTTCCCCGCAGGGGTAGGCAGAGAGAATAGAACGCCATACCATTCTGTCTTTGCAAACATTCTTCGCCTCTTCCACGTTCATGCATCTCCTCAAACATACCCGCCGATTGTTACGACTCCTAACCTGACCACTATAATATATGTATAATAATAATATATGTATTATAATAATATATGTAAAAAAAATAATATCGAATATATGTAGGAAATTCAAAAAATGAGTAGTGTGGTTGTCAACCGTGGGCAGAATGGTGAATGTTGCACGTGTATAAAGTGATATCTTATCCAGCCTTTGACAGGTTATTTTCCTTCCTCTATGCTGATATGGGGGAAAAATAAATAAAGGTGACTTTAACTCTCTTTTTTTATTTCATATTACCATGGACCAGTACAAGAAGCCCAAGACGGGTCAAATTGCCTTCATGCAATAGACGATCAAGATAACACTGCTTCTATACTATGCAGTGCCTTATGCACCAATGAGTGTAGATAGGGAGTTAGCTAAAAAAGATCAAGTTGCCAGATTCCAAGTAAAAATAAACCCCATATTTCATTTCCTAACATACCAGCAATTTTGGTTTATCATAATGGTACTTGATTTCACGTTATATACAGAATTCCAGTCAACCCAAAAGGAACAAAGAAGGTTCTACTGGAGTCAACGCCCTTAGAAATATCTTCTTACGAAAAACACTAGGCGAGATCGTAACTTTTTTTGAAGGAGAAATTTATTCGGCTAATAGAAAAGGTTTTTAGTTTCATCATTGACCGTGTAGAAGAAAATTTATCTTAGATGTACAATGGTTGATTTATTTAATGGATAAAAGTACGATTAGAGTTATTTTAAATTGTAGTCGGAAATAATTAAAATGAATCTTATTACATAAATGTATTATTTTTGATTCCAGAATTATACATGATGGTTTTCGAAAAAAAAACGAAGTAAATTATTCCCAATTTTCTAATAAAACCCTCTTTCTTCTTTATTGTTTTTTGCAGATACTTTGACACATTTTACAAACTAAGTGTTTAATCCTGATGATGACAAGGTTCTTGTCGAAACCGGTTGAAGAAAAAAATTACTAATAAAAAAGTGGTTAAAAACAAAGTCTTTTTATTTTATAAAACCCCTTTTCCTAAGGACCGTAAAAAACTTTATAATTTATAAAAAAAAAATAGTTTATTAAAATTCATAAATCTTCTTACGTAATTCATAGATGGCTTTGAAAGTTTGATCCAACGTTGCATTTGAAAATACGCGCATTTTTATACCCGTGAAAAGTATTGTTTTGATCGGAATGGCAGCGCCATCTTTTTAACTTAATTGCAACATACGAAATACTTAACGTTGCTCATGGCAAACAGCGTGCTTCTTGACAATGCTATCACTTAGCATTTTCAATGTTGCAAATTGCAATATATGAAGATTTTTAATATTTGCATTAATTTTTTTTAAATAAGACAAAGTACTTTCTATTTAATTTTTTCCACCAGATATTTTTTTTTTAAAAAACTTCAACTTTAGTAAAATGTTTGTTTGGTCTAAATCATGGGTTGGCAACCTGCGGCCCGCGAGACATCTTGGTGCGGCCCGCGAGGTTCTCGCCGCAACGCACATGACGGACGATATTATACACAATCGAGTGAAAGGAAGCGAGAAAGGGAGCGAAGGGAATCTCATTGATATTATTAAATACAATAAAAGTCGTTAAAATATACTTAGCGTTTTATTTTTAAAACTAAAATATTTGTACATAAATATTGTATGTATACCTACTGCAAGTGCGGCCCGCACTGATCCCCATGAAAAATATTTGGCCCTTTTACAACAAAAGGTTGCCGACCCATGGTCTAAATCAATCTTGGATGGTGATTTATATTTTTTAAATAAATAATATTTTTTCCTTTAAACATGCTTCTTACCTTATGTTTTTTTGTATGCCTATATGCTGTATCTTTATTTATTTTATATTTAACATTTTGCCCTGAATTTTTTATTTGTTACTTTCTTATCTGTTTTTCAATATTGTTAACCTTAATCCAATGTCCCAAAATGAGTAATGGAAATTACTCATCGGGAATATAATATAATATGTGACTTATGTATGTAATATGATTTTTAAAAAAAATATAAAAATACATACAATTAAAATGCTTACAAAATAAATGAAATTACTCTAAAATATAATATAAAAATGTTTAAACGTTTTATGGAAGCAAAAATCAATTAACTTATGTTTATATTTAGAGATATCTTTACCAAAGGACCAAAAAGACCAGCTCATGGTGGGAAATCTCAAAAGGGTTGTAATGTTCTGAGACAAGGGGGTGAATAATAACAGAGAAATTAAAATAAATACTCGCTTAGTTGTATCTGTTTCAAGAATAACGCCTGGAATCCAAGCTCATAAATATAGATAATCTTTTTCACTTCGCAAAAAAATTAAAATAAATATTTGTATTCATAATATTGTGGGTGTGTCCAAATCAGGGTTTCTCCACTCAGGAGTAATTTTTACATTTTGACATCTCAACAAAGATAAAAAAGAATGTGGATGTCTTGGTATTTACAGGGATTATGACCTCGATTATGATATATATCGCTCACTCCTTTCAAGAACGTCATAAATAAAAAAATGTTTTCAAAATGCCCAAAAAACGTAATATATCCCAGCAAAAGCAGCATATTTTTAACTTAATATTTACCCGCTACAGGGCAGAAAGTGTTGTTTTTGCATTTTGAAGAAAAGGTGTTGTTTAATTATTTTTTTAAATATACTAAATATTTTTCAAATGGAGAAAAAACATTCACGTTTTACCTGAAAAGATATATTGCACAGTGAAAAGCTCAATAAGTGGCTTGATACTTATTTTTAATACATTGAATTATATTTTCAAACATTAAAAACGTTCTCCTGAAAAATCAAGTTTTTTGATTTATGACGTTCTTGAAAGGAGTGAGCGATATGTATGAGGTCCAAAAATTTGAATAGTGTGATTGTGAAACATGGGTAGGATAGTGAATGAACACGCCTGTAAAGTGATTACTTAACCAGCCTATGACATATCATAAGACCTATAAATACCCAAACTTTCGTATTCTTCTTCATTAACTTTAATATGTCTAAAAATTTAATTGATTTTTGTTTTTATTAGCTCCTAGTGTTTTACAAAAATAACCCACCAAAAAATGTAAATAAAATATTTGTGCATATAATAAGACAATATAAATTTTCCTTTTTTAAAAACGAATTATCAAAAAATATATTTTTTATATTGACATCACCGGGAATCGAACCCGGGACCTCTAGCATTGTTACATTAACCTCCAAATCACCTTTTCAGGTACATATAATATATTGAGAAATCTATAGAATTTTGAAAATAATTCCTCAAAGGTTATTGAATCATCTTCAAATTAATATTTGAACATTTATACAATACTCTTTATCTTAAAATATAGCAGTACAAAATGTGGAAACAACTACAAAAATACGTAGAAAACGGGTGTGTTAAAATGAAATTCATGTTCTAGAAAATTTATCCACCCTTTCAAGAAATCTTGTTAATAATAAATTAAAAATCGATACGGCTTGTAACTTAAAATTCGAAATTCTCAGAGCTGTGGCAGCAACTGCGTTGAAAAATATTTTCCAATATCCTGTGCTGTTTTCCTGACTTGAGATGTCGTCACCTTTCTGATGCCAACTTCCATGAATTACGGTTGGTACCAGGACTCATAAAATTATAGATGTAATAAATATCAAGAAAGATTATTTCGATTTGTAACACTAAGAATATTGAGGTATCTATGCACATGTATATTTTATTGTCTTTATTATGTAGTCTGTTTTCCTTACTAGAATATTAAATCTGTCCAGTGGTTTTCAATTTTGCGAAATTCTTTGGTATGATTTCAATTCCAACAATATTTTTGTATCATTTTACAGTAACTTTTACTTGAGATTAGAAGCGTTTAGGGTACACAAGCTAAGGACTGGGAAATATTTGGCAAAAAGCTTGCAAGTATTCCTTGAAGAATATAAGAACCTTTGCATTTATGGTATATAAGAGAAAAAGCTTGTATGCTTAAATATTATGAACATCCTTTTACAATATTTCTTTCATCTAATCTTAAATTTTTTTTAAACCCTTATCCGCACCCCGATGGTGCATCGGGCACTGCTTTATATAAACGCAGTGTTATCTCGATCGTTTACACACCAAGGAAAGGTGATAAGCCCTCCGCTTCAGGATCAGTCCAGGGTAATATTGAATAAATATTACTGTGAAAAAAATCACTTATATTTATTTGACCCCCTGGGAATCGAACCTGAGACCTCCAGAACGGTAGCCGAGTGCGCTGACCATTACACTACGGAGGCGAACAGAATCTTTAAAATTAATACACAGTATTTTGCTTTTTATCAAAATATTTAACAAAAATTGAGATTTAGATTGCTCCTATTATCAGAGACATTCGCCTCATACGTAAATATATATTTTAAGATTTATTTTTTCACATTCGATTCACATGCCCAAACCATCTCAACACACCTTTCTTAATTTTATCGATAGTAATTATATAAGCCTTGCATTCTTTCTTTATATCACCATTCGAACATCTATCATACATTTTTTGCAGCACATTCAACTGACAGACTGACTTTCATCCTTCTTATGTGGTTGGTAATAGAAGCAGAAGAAGACTGAGGAAAACTTGGCGTTAAAAGTATTTAAAATACTTGAAATTAGTTAACTCGGCGTGTATATGCGAAGAGATGCATGAATGTGGAAGAGGCGAAGATTTTTTGGGTTTGCAAAGACAGATTGGTGTGGCATTCTTTTCCTTTTGCCTACCCTATGCAGGGAAGTGGCGTGATGGTTATTAAGTTAGATAGACATTTATGTAGATTGAAAAACTAATTTTGTCTAGGAACGACGTTAAATTATAAATAAAACACTTGCCTTTTCCACTTGTATATTATACTTTCTTAACTTGTTTCGGAAGCTGCATTTGCTTCCATCTATAAGTTTGAATAAAAACTCTAGTTTATATTCAAACCCGTAGATGGAAGCATTTGTAGCCTCCAAAACTAGTCGTTATAATATAATACTCAAGTGGTAAAAAAACAATTGTTTTATTTATAATTTAATCATATCTTACCACAAAGTGAATGCCGAAACAACAAATAACGGAAAAGTAATTAAATTTGAACTGGTAAAAATGAAATTTCCTGGATGATTGCCGAACAAGCCAATTAAAAATTGTTATTTAGGCCAAAGGTGCGATAACCCTTTGTTCCGGGTACAAACTACAATAGTTCGTATCTAGTGCACACGTGTGAGGCCCCACAACTTGTAATTTGATAAACCTAAAACATTTCCTGAACTCTAACGGAGTATTTTTAAAATTCATTTAAATATCGGGTAAGTGGGTAAGTTGATTCTCTAGAGAGTGGTGGTTTGTTGGTTAGCTAGCAAAACACATAATGATAACGGACGTGCAATGGAAGTTTATCCGTTTTAATATTAAGTTTTCCTTACATATCGCTCACTCTTTTCAAGAACGTCATAAATCCAAAAACCAAAATTTTCAGCAGAACGTTTTTAAAATTTAAAAATACAACAAAATGTATTAAAAATAAATATCAAGCCACTTTTTGAACTTCTGACTGTGCAACAGATCTTTTGAGATAAAACCTGAAGATTTTTTCTACATTTGAAAAATATTTGATATATTTAAAAAAATAATTAAACAATACCTTTTCTTCAAAATGCAAAAATAACATTTTCTGCCCTGTAGCGGGTAAATATTGAGTTTAAAATATGCCGCTTTTGCTGGGATATAGTACATTTTCTGGGGATTTCGAAAACATGCATAACTGAAAATTGACGATTTTTGATTTATGGCGTTCTTGAAAGGAGTGAGCTATATGTATATGGTACTGTTTCTTAAAATCTATTGTGAATGTGTTTTGATGCATTCCACATAATATTTTCATACAACATATATTTTAAATTTCTTTAGTTAGCTTATATTTCATTTAATACAATCTATTTCCCACACTTCGGTAGTGTAAAGGCAAAGGGGTATATCTGTTTTGAAGGAGAGCAAAAACAAACTTATGAAATTGAATAACTCATTTATTTTATGTATTTTTATACGCACATACCTTAATAAAACTAAATAAATATTTGAACTATAGCTATATCCTTTTTCCAGATTATGGAAAACACTATTTTAGACATTTTGTGGAACAAACTTAGAAAATGAAAAATTTGATAGATATACCCTTTTGCCTTTACATTACCGACTTAATTTACACCATACGAGAATATTAATATCTTCTTACTGTACACAAAACATTTATTTTTCAATTCTTTCAGACGCTTTTCTTTCTTTATACATTCAGGCATCTAATTATATATTTTAAAAACATTATACAGTTCTGCAATTCTGTTTTTTTTTGTTTTTTAAATGGCAGTCTTATTTTATTCTTACTTCTAGTTCTTACTACATATGTTTATAAAATTTTCACCTAAATTTGTTGAAAATTTTGCTAAACATGCTAAGTTGTTTGAAAATTATGTGGAATGCATAGAAACTCGTGTCACAATAGATTTCAAGAAATAGTAGTATTTGACAAGTAAGAATTAAATTCAAAATCGACCCATATTACCAAAATATGAAAATAATAATCAAAATATCAATACTTTTAAAAAGTTGTAATTTTCATTGACAATATTTAATAAAAAAATAAATTAATCACAGAAATAATATGAAACACAAAGTTACTCAAGGAATTTGCACATATTGAAAGTACCTTACCAACATACATTGGTTGCAGACATTGCTGTCGATTTTCTTTTCTCACTTTCTCCTCCAATTAAAATTCAATTTGTGGAGAAAGAGTAGTAGAAGTAGAAAAAAAAGGAGGAGAACAAGAAGAAGAAGTAGTAAAAAAAGAAAAAGGGGAAAAAGAATAAGAAAATGTAAAAAAAGAAGAAGGAGAAAAAGAAGAAAAAGAAAAAAGAAAAAGGAGAAGAAAAAAAGAAGGAAAAGAATAAGAAGAAGTAGAATATGAGGAAAAATTTGATAATATTTACTGTCCCAATTCAGTTTTTTGGCTTATTAGTCGTCAAGGCATTTTGTATTATGAGAAGTATGATTAAGATTCAAAACAAAATCATTAAATTTCAATTAAATATCGATGGCTATAAACCAAGAAGTAGATTCACTAGAACCCGGAAAGCAATATAGGAAATTCCTATCTGCCTTTGACTGGCATGTATTAATTGAGTAAAGGTGAGATTCCGAACGACACAGAACCCTTCGGACACCACTCAATACTCCTTACCTTGCGTTTCCTCTCGGGAAACTTGTTTTATTAGTGGTTCCCTATGCCGCGTAGAGCGAGACGGGTACACGTCAAGTCCTTGGATGGGAGAGAGATGGATTAAGGTCTCCTTTTATGCGGTGGATAAGTTCGTCGGAAAATAGCTTACAAAACGTCGGACGAAAAAGGCACAATTTATGTTGAAAAATTGGGGTAGTGTCGGTTAGATCCTACGCAAAATTGCTAAGCAATGAGTTAAAATCGGTTCAGAATCGCAGTGTTTAGCAAAAAAAAACAGAAAAATGGAGTATCATGGAAATTAATATAAGGTTATTTTAAAGCGTTTATTTTTAAACTTAATGGAAAAGTAAGTATTCGTATTGTAAAACTATTTTTGATCAAAGTTTTGCATGGTAAATACTATTTACCAAATAAAACTAACATATATTTCAACTATACCACAGAAGCGAACGTATACAGTGATTAAAACCTGCGACTATAATTTCTACTATTTTCAAATTTCACATTTATAACAAAATATGTCTAGACCGATGAAAAATTATTATTTAAAAAAAAAGTTGAATATTTGTGTTTTTATTATTTCTACAAATATTTCAATTTCATACTATTTCTGTGAGCCTAAGCGGCTAATTATGAGAAATAGGTATCAAATTGTGGTAGAGTGGGTTCGAACCGAGAAACTCTGACTTAAGAGTCCGTGACACTAACCACGGGACCACAACCCGACGCAACACCGCGTAAATTGAAAATCGTAGGAAAAAACACTAGTAAACAATTTGACTGAATTTGTGAGTTGGCGGTAAATTGACTTAGGATTTTGCTTTGTTGACTGAACTTTCGATCGGCGATAGAAGAACCACCAAGGTATTAATACGCCTGGCTTTGTAAAAATGTAATAATGAAAATAGATGGCCGTTTGTACTGTTTTATTAGAAGGATTTCAAGGAACAACCGCCTAACAGTCGCTACTTGAACAACGAAGGAATAAATTAATATTACGTGTATATCTAGCAGTAAAGTTACGACTTGTTAAACAATTAATGTTTTTTCATTCCGATTATTGTTCATATTTCCATTTAAAAATCATTTGATACAATTACAAGCATGCATTTTTAATGAATATGTATTGGAAGGTTTTTATTTGTTGCATGGTATAAATATTGATATTAATATTTAAAATTATATATTTTACTATCTAAACCCAGCCACTTGTTGCTGTGACTGAGTCTGATGTAATGGAAAAGAACGAAAAGGGATGGATTTTATAAATAAAATGTTTAATTTAACAATGTTTGTGGGTGTACAATATTTTAGCGGAGGTCAAGAAACACGCTGTTCGCCATTGACTATGCCTGAGTATTGGGTGTGTAGCTGTAACGTTCAAGAGATGGTGCTCCTATTGAGTTAAAATAAAACTGTTTATTTTTTGTAAAAACAAGTTTTCACCTATCACAGGTAAAAAAGTATAGGTAAAATATATGCTAGTCGAAGTACAAAAAAACTCGTATTCGAATGCAACGTTGTATCAAAATTTCAAGAAAATCGATGAATGACTTAAGATATATGTATATATATATATATATATACATACGCATACATACACACATATATTGTATATATGTGTGTGTATGTATGCGTATGTATATGTATGTATGTATATTTATAAATATATTTTTAAACTTCGTACCTAGAAAAAAAAAATCCTTTAACCACCCTTATTAATTCCTCTCCTTTCCTTCTCCTTCCTGCTAAATCTATTATTTTATATAATACCTTTTTTTTGTTTTTTTGTTTTTTGTTTAATCTCTGAATGTTTTTTAATAGTTTTATAAAATGATTGTGGAATTGTTTAAATGGCTTTTTTTAACGTAACTATTTTTTGTCAATGTAATGTAATGTTTATTATTGTTAATGTAACTATTCTTTTATATCATTTTTTTATATGTAAGCTGTACAATTCCCGAATAAATAAAATAAATAAATAAAAGATTTAAGATTTTAATTAAACTAACATTAACATATATTTCATTGCAATACATACGAAAATTTAATGAGATAACGTGTTAAGGTAACTCAATAAAGCTACTTAAATATTATAGGACATGATATTTCACTATGAGAGATAGTGTTTCTATTTTGATTTTAATGTTTCCGAGAACCTGATTAATTAAGAGTCCGTTACTTAATAATTTTTAATTGTAACGTTAGATTTTCAATTAATTTAATTTAAAGAATCATAAATTCGCACATTAAAAGAATGTATTTAATATATAAGTGTAATCTCTCAATAGTGACGTATTAAGTTTATCAACGTACTTTCAAAGTATCGCAGTGTCCGCTGTAAAGCTCTTACTTTATTGCATGGGGTTGCGTTCTTTGCGGATTAAGTTCTTAGAGTTGAAAAAAGATAGAAAATTTAATCGAAAAACCATTGGAAAAGGAGAATAAAACGAAATAGTGAGCGACAATTGGAAAAGCCATCGCTGCAATTGAATATTCAATTCGATTTCATGGTCGTTAGTTAACATTGTAGGTATTTCGGTTAAGAAACTTTTTATTCAATTTTGGAAAAATTATATAACGATTTGAATTCAATTCATTATTTTTGTCGAACAATCACTAAAAACTTTAAAAAAATATTTAATACCAAATATTTAAAAATATTTTATGATACCAACTCTAAGTGCAACTCAAAACAGTACCAACAAAATTACATTTATTCAGGGATAAAAACAATAATGGCCTCCCTTTAGAAATAAAAAATTAAATAGACAATTTAAAGAGACTACAAAAACACTTTTGAAAAGAAAATTATCGAAAATTATTAACATCTACAGACTATATAATAATAAAAACAAAAAAAAAAACTAAACAAGATAACTCCCCTGCTCCGCACAAAAATACATAAATGTTCACCAGTAATATACTATTTAATATTTATCATTAGAATCCTAACTGTCCATCAAACCTCCTCCCTAAGTTTTCCCTCTACCTCCTTCCCTAAACTCCCTTTTCCTTTACCTTCCTTATTATAATCAATTTGTTATTTATGTTTTTTTTTCAATGTTCAAGTTCTATCTACCCTCTGATTGCAAACAGCTAAATATGGTATCAAACGTTTTGATCAATATCACTAGTCTATTTTAAGTTGGTTGGAAGATATTACTTTTTAACAATAAGCCCGCTAATGTACTTTTTCTTTTTTGTACATGAAGTTATAAATAAATACTATGTACATATATGTTTTTAATTTTTTACTTATCACTATCAAAAAAAAGGAAGAAAAAAGTACCTCTCCAAGAACTCAGTTATTTTTTGGAGAGGCTCGCGCAACTAAAATTTTAATCACAAAGTTAGTGCTTCAAATATAAATTATAAAATTCTAAGATTGTTTTAAGTAAATTTATTAAAGTAACTTTATTAAAAAATTTAAAAAATATTGGTGTATGGTAGGCTGTGTGGCATAAATGGGTAAGGGTTGAACAGCGAAACGTTGTTATGCATTCGAATGAATCAATCGATCTTCTGTTGAATTTTTATACTTTTTCTCTGCAAACTTTCTTTCCTTAGACACTCATTGATGGTGAGGGTGATTTTCCATTTTAGAAAAAAAAACAAACATAAACAGTTTCCTTGCGGTAACCCTCCCTTTTTAGTAGCTTGTTTAGGGGTAGATTAGTTAAGGTGCGGTGATGTTGAGTATTTTTTTCTTTCAGCGCGGAAGTGGATGGCTTGAGGGTGAGGTCACATCTGAATAATTTAGTAAAAATCTACTAGAAATACAACCGCGGGTCAGATTGTGACTCGCGACTCGTATGTTGGGTAGCTTTGAAGTATACTCTGTTTTATTAGTGAAGGTTTCTATTTTTAGTATACATTTTTATTATATCGGTGTTTTATTTGAGTTATTACATTAAATATACAATTAAACAATAAAATAAAAACTATGTAGTTTTTTTTCACATGAATTTGGAAAATACACAAAGTTGTTATTTTATTCTATAAAATGCAGTTCCACCAAGAAATGTCAGTACAAAACTTAAATGTAATAAAATAAAATTATAATTATTTTTTATATATTCTTGCACTGCCTCCGAGCCACACTTTGTCAACCAATGTATTAGGGTAAGTGAGGTTGGGTAAGGTAAGGTTACGATAGGCAAGGTCAGGTTACTAAGGGGTGAGTCAGGTAAGATAGGGTGAGGTCTAGTTACCTTGACCTTCTTGTCGTCCGGCCGGTGGTCCTGCGGATGGTGACTCAGTAGCTGGGGCATGTCCAGGCGGCAGGAGGAGGGGCGCCTCCCCCCCACGGCCCCACCGCCCCCCTCGCCCAAGGGGTGCCCCGTCTCTTCTTCATCCTCGCCCGCGCTCTCTGCAACAACAATTAATACAATCAATATTATGTGTTCGACCAATAGCCACTTATGGGATTGAGGCAAGAACAGATACTTCCAGAACAAAATCTCGACTTCGAACCTCCGAGATGAAGACTCTCCGATCCATAACCGGAAATACATTGCGAGACCGAGTAATAAATACCGACATCCGGAGCATGTGTAAGACGGAGGATATCGTGAGGTGGGGACGACAACGAAGGCGATACTGGATGTTTTTTTTTTAATATTTCTAACATTTTTGTAAAAATATAAATGTAACAATTAAGACAACTTACTTTAATATAGCCAAACAACAAGGAGATGAACTTGCGCAAACCTAGCGGGCAGTTTTATTTTTAAAGAAGAAAGACATTCATTGTTTCAAGGACGATTAGTTCGTCTTTGATGTTTCAGAACTATTTTCGTAAAATTGACTGATGCTAAAATAACAAGAGATGTAAGGGATAATAGAAAATATTAAGAAAAGTTCTTGAAAGTGGTATGTGGAGTGAACGAATAGCGAGAGAATGACTAAAAAAGTATATTTGGCAAATGTTAATGGAGGAACAGACCATGGATCTTCTTCGAAAGACATCTGGAGGAAGACTAAACAATTCATGGATGCTACAGAAAGATAACATGATTCGAATATATAGGCCTAGGTAACGTTGTATATGATAACAGTCTACAAAGACAATAAGTTGGGATGGAGCCAGGAACAAATAAACGGAAGAAGAAAGCAATGACGGACAAAAAAGACTTGAAAGATCAATCAGAATCTGGTGGTGTCAAAAGTATACGCAATCGGAAGGCATGTATGACTCTAGATATATGGATGTGAAGAAAGCTAGGAGTGTGTGTCAGTAGAAAGAGTATGGCGTTCTATCCTCTCTGCCAACCCCTGCAGAGAAACGGCTTGATGGTAGTATAAGTATAATACAATCTTATTCGGGGAAAGGTTACATTATATTTTAAGGGATATTGTATATTGAAATTCTATGTCTATTTCATGACCATATCCGTGGTTTCTATTTTGAAAAAATTGAAAGGTTAATCTAGATTTTATGTCATGTATCCTTGGTAACGCAGATCATTACCAATAATAACCTTTTTACTGTTTTTTTTGACATCTCATCAAAAATGAAGAAGAATATGGAAGTCTGGGCATTTACGGGGCTGACGACCGTCATAGGCTGGTTTAAGTGATCACTTTACACACGTGTAACATTCACCAATTCTACCCATTATTGACAACCACACTACTCAAATTCTTGAACCAATTTAGAACCAATTTAGAAACCCTGTTCTTGAATCACTAGAACTTCACTAGAGACATCTATTGGTGAGACGTAAAGAAGCTTTTTATTAAGCAGAAACTATTATATTATTATGTATTATATTATATTATATTTGTGAACAAGTATTTGGACACACTCAAAATGTTGTAACCTTTTTAATGATTTATATTCAACTGTTGATAAAGATCAAATCATATATTCTGAGAAAAATGGATGGAACGGTTGATCTGTTTCACGGTTGATATCGGTAAAAACAGACGAAGATTTCGTAAAATAAAAGAGAATAATACAGTAACGAGAAGTTCAGTGATTCGCATTCTTACATTTCGGGAGATTTATAACATGTGGAAAAGATATGGTATTCACATCAATGCACACAAATTGGGGCGGTAAAAAGGTCGTGTCCGTAGAAAGATGACGACGATAAAAGGTTTAATAAATCTGTAGAATATTATATTTGTATCCTAAATCCTTTGTGTGCATAATAAACCAAGATTAAGGGGTAATGCCTTCCGAGTCAGGAAAGCTTCCAATTTCGCAAGACGACAATGGCGGACTGCAAACAGTTCACTAACTTTTCATAAAACATTCAAGTTGCAAAAAGCTCCGGACTTGGGTTTTATGAGAACCCGAGTACTGCTTTGTTGGGTCCAATAAGAGTTCTTGTGGTTTCCATCAAAATGAAAAACCTTTTATGCTACAACCTTCCAAATTACGCCATAGTTTTGTGCTATTTTTATTAATTCTACAAAACGACCTCAAGATTTCAAAATTATCTTTCTAGAAAATTATGTGCTATTGTTATATACAAAGGAGAGTGAGTGAATGCTGGTTGTAGAGTGAACGGTACACTAAAATCACTTGTAGCACATAAAAGCCAAACAAAGATGAAGAAGAAAATGGAAGTCTGGGTACTTACGGGCCTTACAACCGTCAAAGGCTGGTTAAGTGATCACTTTACACACGTGTAACATTCACCAATTCTACCCATGATTGACAACCACACTATTCAAATTCTTAGAACTTTTAGATATATTGATCAAAGTCGTAACACAGTATGCGCGAGTTCATAATAGCCTTCTATGGTGAGATGAAGAAAGCCTTATTAAGGAGACTGTTTCCATTTGTATGTGTGGCCTGAATCCTGGATTATATTCGCGTACTTGAGAGACGCCTGAAAACTCGATTTTAATATTTTATTTAAGCTTATGATTTGACTAGTTAATTTATTTACAACATTTTGAGTGTGCCCCAAAACTTGTTCACAAATCTGGATTATCTCCAGTTAGGAGTTATTTTTTACACTATTTTTCGACATCTTTGCATTACTTACTTCGGGACTAAATAGTTTTAATGCATGATGTTATAGAAAAACTGTCAATAATAAACATATAAATTATTTAATTAAAAAAGTAGAAAAATATAATTTAATAAAGGATAGCTGGTTTACTGCAACAGGATATCAAAACTTTCTGGAACGAGAAAAACAGCCCCCATTCTTTAAAGAGACAAACTTTAGTTTGAGAAGCTCTTATTTAACCATTTCTCAGCCAAAGGCGACGTTCCAGATGCACATTATCTGCTAGTTTCATTTTGAGTAATACGAGAAGCCCTTAAATCGCGGAAGACGATGAAATGCTTTTAAGTTTTGCAGTAAAGTGTAAACTAAGGGAAGTTTTTAAGTTATCGGTAGCCCTAAAAATAGGCCAATAGAAAATGAGTTCAAAGATAATGAGATTTACTATACTTGTTTTATTGTATTGTTGGTTTTGATTAAGGTCAATAATATGAATTATTTTTAATTTTCCGATAATCACTTTAAAACAAATAAGTTATATAATACACACTTCTTCTTATTTAAATGGTTGAGAAAGTCGTGGAAATTTTTGTATTGTATGCAGCCACCTCAAATAGCAATTTAGTGCTACAGTAAAACAACTATTTAAAGTTTTTAATCTAGGATAAACATATTTATTCGACATTGTACGTATTATTTCTTTTTTTTTCAATTACTAAATGACAACAGTAATTTATGCATAAATAACTCAAATAAAAAGACTGAAACCGGAAATAATCAAACATAATGGCGTCGAGAGTATAATAAAATTTGAAAATGAAGAAAAATCAATATTTACAACATTTTGAGTGTGTCCAAATACTTGTTCACAGAATCTGGATTATCTCCAATTACAGGAGTTATTTTAATATCATTTTTTGACATCTCATCAAGTGAACATCACATCTCTAGTGAAGTTCTACTGATTCAAGATCAATGTTTCAAAATTGGTTCATATATATATAGAACTTCCAAGAATTTGAGTAGTGTGGTTGTCAATAATGGGTAGAATTGGTGAATATTACACGTGTGTAAAGTGATCACTTAAACCAGCCTATGACAGTCGTCAGCCCCGTAAATGCCCAGACTTCCATATTCTTCTTCATCTTTGATGAGATGTCAAAAAATAATATAAAAATCATTATCATTAAACGCTTATAAAACCCCATAAGTAAATACTTTTGTAAAAATTAAGGACCATTTTGATAGGTGGAAACTAATACAACTATAAGAACAAAAAGTACTTAAGAAAAGGTAGTTAATGTGAAGAAACTTACCACACGAATTAAGGTATAAACCTACTTATCAAGTTACTTAAATACAAAGGACCAATCATATTATGTAGATTAGATTGGTCTAGCCTCTAGCCAGTTTCCTTATGTTAAGTGTTTGCACTTTCATTTACTAATCCCTTACGTTTATAAGCGCGCTTCAATTTTACCTTACAGCGATCCAATTTTCTTTTAAATGAAGAAAACGAGGGCTTCTCTAGACGGGAAAGCTCTTATTCTACCCCCTTAGTCACGAAATTCAATTTTAGTTGTTTTTAAAAAGAGCTTTGTATAAAATCGGCATCAAATTATCCATACTCTACATTTCAACTGCTGTCTTTAAAATTTTTATTTCCGGTATTCTTTCTTGTGCGTTAAATTTAGATATCAAATGCGTTTGTTTTGGAAAAAAATACTGTTATTTTGCATAAAAATTGTTTCTTTTTACATTTGACTGATTTTAAAGGTTTTGTTGTTATTATTGTCGATGTCTTTTTTTAAAATGATGAATGTTCATAAATTGTATTCAATGATATTTTAATAAAATTATTACTTTGTAGGTATCGTAAAAATCTATAAATTACAATGAATTCAATACAACAGTTTTTTCATTATTATTTTTTAGGTGCCACTATTACTTGGACTGTAAAATTCATAATTAAATTTATTTTCTTAACGGAAAACCAAAATATATCAATTTCGCGTTCCTTTTTTATGTCTAAATTAATGATGGACAAAATTAATTTCTGACATTACCATTTTCAGATATTACCATTTTCATCAGCGTAAGTCAAAAATAGGTATTATATAATATAGTGGGTAACGCAACAGGATTGGAATTCCAAAAATCTAGATTAAGGCTACCGACGACTCCTTCCCATTAATTTTTAATTTTTAATTGCCATTTATTCATGAATTTCCGAATGTAGGTACACAGTTACTAGAGCAATTAATCAATGTAACAAGATGTGTTAATATTTTGGGCGTTTTAAGTAATTGATTATAATTATATAATATGAGAAATTTATAATGTGGCTTACACCGAAATAAATTAAACAAAAAGCTTTTGAACGCGAAAAATTTTAAAGGTCTCAAAAAAAGCTCCGATTATCTCCAATCCGTATCGAGTTTTCGTTTAAAAGTTTAAGCTTCGAAAGAGTTTAATTTCCATCCAATCAATATTACTATTTTAAATTGTAGATATTCCGACGTGGTTAGAGTCTGTTTAAAAAAAATCTTTTAATCTTTCACGACAAAAGTCGGGATCAACCCTTAGAAGTTTAATTTGTAAGTCTCGCCTTTTAATAATGCCCAATTACAATTTGTCCTTGTTACGCTCACAGCGAGAAGAGCAGTCAGAGCGGAATGCAGATCGGAGATGGAAGGGTCACCGGGGTGAAATGTCGTTAGCGGCTGGTAGGACTGGATTCTCAATTCAGGGCACGAGCACTGGTGTACAAATCATCCCTCTAATCAGAATATTGGTTTTGGTTTGGTGATTGAGGACTGAACCAAGAGGAACAATCACTTGTTGTATGTACATTTATGGTAATTCTATAATAAACGTTGTTAATTTTAATAAAAAAAATCAAATTGCATATTTGAATGAATTTTCTCCTTTTATTTGTTTGTCTTCTAACCTTTATCTGCACTCAATGGTGCATACTCCCAGCAATGAACAAGTTGCTGATTGGTCCACACTAGATTATTATCCTTCCTGTTCAAATAAAACACTTAATGATCTAAAAAAATCCACTTAATGGTCTATAAACCCTGTATAGCAAGGTAAATAATGAATACAATTCCCATCTCAAAAAACACTCAATAGTGCATAGGGCACTGTATCATATAGAAGCAGTGTTATCTCGGCTATTTTACTTGTGTAACGAAACGTTTTCATTGAAGGTTTGTCACAAATATTGAGTAAAAATCTGCTTTTTAAATTTGTATAAGATGAAATTACGATAATTTATTTTGTTTGTGATGCAATAGAGCGGAGGCAGTCATGATAGGAAATGAAAATAATTGCCCTCATTATTTCTAATGAGTAGAAGATACTCCAAACAAAAGCATTATTCACTTGAACTGAATGCATTAATTGTAAGGTATACTATGGGAATAATAATTGGGATATCTAACTTTCGAAAACACTATTATGTTAGAGTGGAAAATGGTAAGACAAAAATTAAATTATGATTAAGAACCAAACAGCTATGTCCTTTTAAATGATTGAAATAAAGGATTTGTTTCAGCTTTTTTGGGAGTTATAATGTGTGTATGACTGATTTTTGTGTATGATTGAATTTTTTATATGTGTCGCTTTCTTTCAAAATCCGCCAGATCCAATTTTATAAGATTTTTAAATAAATACTCTATCGGAATGCCAACTGTGGATTTTATAGTTTAAAATGTTTACACACTTGAAAACCCTGCTAAAATAATACTTAAAACAGCGTTGTATTTCAAATTCCGCTATATTCATAGAATTTGCCTTCTGACTCATATCGGTCAATCAGAGAGCGGGGATAGGTCAAAATTAATATGACGTCATTATCGGTTTGTGTCTAGTGTTATTTTTAAATAGTCTTAAATATATAATATTTATATAAATAATATGAAAAAAAATCTCAAAAAAATGCGAAAATTCTCTATTTCATAATATTTTATCTAAAGATAGACAAATCTTTTAAACATAAATGTTACCCGGAGAATTTTGCATTTTTTGTAAAATCGTCTTACATGGATCTGGCGGATTTTGAAAGTACGCCACACATATCGTTCACTCCTTTCAAGAACGTCATAAATCAAAAATCGACAATTTTCAGTTGTGCATGCTTTTGGAATGCTCAAAAAATGTACTATATCCCAGCAAAAGAGGCATATTTTTAACTTAATATTTACCCGCTAAATGGCAGAAAGTGTTGTTTTGTATTTTGAAGAAAAGGTGTTGTTTGATTGTTTTTTAAAAAATACTAAATATTTTTTAAATGAAGAAAAAACCTTCAGGTTTTACCTAAAAAGATCTGTTGTACAGTTAAAAGTTTAATAAGTGGCTTGATATTTATTTTTAATAAATGGTATTATATTTTTAAACTTTAAAAACGTTCTCCTGAAAAATCAAGTTTTTTGATTTATGACGTTCTTGAAAGGAGCGATATATCAAATGTTACTTGAGTAATTTTATAAAAATAAATATTTATTAAAAATACGCGTACTTCGGAAACAATTATTCATTAACATTTAATTAAACATAATTACAAAGTAAAAACAATTCAGTTAGGTACATCAATTGATTTCGATAATTTTAATTTTAATTTTTATGTTTATTTATTAGAAAATGCATTATTTCGTCAACATAATGGTAAACGTTACACAACGTGTAATATTCTCTATTTTATTGTAATCTCCATAAAGTTATAATTGTAATAATAAATTCGGACAATTTTATAGCGCCATTTTCGTAAAATACTACCTCAATGGCACTTCAAGTTATCACACTTAAGCCGGCCAAATGCCAAGTCGTGCATATTTTTTGCGCATTTTTTTGCTTACATCAAATAGATCGATAACTCTCGATTTTTATGACAATCTTTTCTGAATTATACAAAAGCAATATATCATATGTTTTCTTTTATTCGCGTTTTATAAAGGCAATAAATTATTAGTAGATGTAAATATTCAGGATTCAGATAGGACCGCATCATAAACGAACGCAAAATATAATACTAGGATTTTGAGGGATGAATCCTACAGAAATGTAAGGAAAATTTAATATTTGATTAAATTTTTGTAATGTTTCTCATAAAAATCTTTATTTGGAAGATAAAATATGGAACTTTTTCATATAATAAATTTCGTACAAAAATTACCTGGATATTAATAATATGAGGTATTTTTTGGATTTAATAAGGATCATATAAATAAATTTATAAGCTGTCAATATTATCATATAAAACAATCCATCGGCTTTTGAAATATTATTAAAATTCGTTATGTTAAGTACAAACGAATCACTTCGCTATAATTCCATACATGTGAGAGTACGAAAATATTACGTGAGAAATAACTAGTATTAATGATATATTGAACTGTGTTACTTTATCCTTGAGTTGATAAATGATAAATGATATGCTTGATATCATTTATACCTCTCCTTTATACTACAAACTCCTTCAATAATATAATTTAGGTATTTAATAAATTAAAGCTGTCGATAGTTCGCAAATTGTATACCAAAATAATTCTCAAATATTCATACAACCATTACTCATACGCATTATACGAAACCACGCCCCGATTTATTCAAAACGAATCTTATACAATATATTAATCAAAATCACTCGTAAAACCACATTATCTACTAAACATATTGAAACAATACCAATTATTCACTTTATTCGGTTACAGAAACATTCAATATTCCATTTCCATCATCAATTAAGCTAACAGACAGCGAATTTGGATTCAAAACGGTTAACTTAATGTGAATAATGTAAATGAAATGAATCTAGTTTTATACGCAATTTCAAATGATCTGGAATAAGGCGGTATATTGTTATGGACTGTACTGAAATGGGTTGGTTCTTTATTTTCAGTTAACTTTGTAAATACATATATTTCTTAAAATCTTTTAATTTTTTTTTTTAAATTTAGGTACAAACCTACTATATTTTATTGATAATTTGTATTATGGCTTTTCAGGCATAGCCTGTGCTGAGCTGATTACTTACACGTTAATACAATATAGGGTTAAAAAAAAAAACTAACTAACCATCACGCCGCTTCCCCGCAGGGGTAGGCAGAGAGAATAGAGCGCCACACCACTCTGTCCTTGCAAACATTCTTCGCCTCTTCCACGTTCATGCATCTCCTCATACATACCCGCCGATTGTTACGACTCCTAACCTGACCACTTTCAAGTATTTGGCATACCTGATCGTGCCATGTTTTTCTCGGCCTTCCTCTGCTTCTATATTATTCAATATAGGGTTTATATGTATTTTTTAAATTACCAGATTTTATACATGACAAGATATAATACAATAAAAAGGTTGTAAAATAAAATAACCACAAGTATTAAACCTGGACTCTAATTAAGTTTGTTTACACCTTTTTTCTACAAATGAGGAATACTCTAACATAAATAACATTTTTATACAAAAAAGTAAAAATGCTTAAACCAACCATTATATAAATTTGAAAAATATCACTTATTTACTAAATGATATAATAAAATAGATTTCATACCCCATCAATTTTAAATCTGACATTTGGAAGTATGCTGATATGATAATATGATTATCAGTAAGTGAATTGTATTAATATTATATATGTACAGAGATCATAATAAAAAAGCAAATAATATGAAATTTTTAAATAAATAAAAATACAATTAGTATACTTGATATGAAATTATGATTAATAAATGAAGGTGTATTACATTTTGATATACATACATTGGAAAATTATCAGAAGGAATTAGGTAAAATTTACTTTGAATAATTAAACAAAGCATTGAAATTTACTGAACTTTGTAATTGTGTGGCACGTGTTTCAAAACTTTATCTTCAAATACGTTTGACAATGATGAGGTAAAGATTGAAACTTGTGTCGAATAATTGTGGTTATTCACGAAATTATATGTCACAAATAAAATTACGATGTTTTACTGGAAGCTATATTCATTTCTAAATAATGATAAACGTACTATTAGAAAGTTACTGCTGAAAGAGTGCTATTTATAATAAATAGAGACAACATTTTGAGTGTGTCCAAAGACTTGTTCACAAAATCTGGATTATCTCCAATTACAGGAGTTATTTTCATATTATTTTTTGACATCTCATCAAAGATGAAGAAGAATATGGAAGTCTGGGCATTTACGGGGCTGACGACCGTCATAGGCTGGTTTAAGTGATCACTTTACACACGTGTAACATTCACCAATTCTACCCATTATTGACAACCACACTACTCAAATTCTTGGAAGTTCTATATATATGAACCAATTTAGAAACCTTGTTCTTGAATCACTAGAACTTCACTAGAGACATATATTGGTGAGATGTAAAGAAGCTTTTTACTAAGCTGAAACTCTTATATTAGTATGTGGGTAGAATGTAATAATGGGTAGAATTGGTGAATGTTACACGTGTGTAAAGTGATCACTTAAACCAGCCTATGACGGTCGTAAGCCCCGTAAATGCCCAGACTTCCATATTCTTCTTCATCTTTGATGAGATGTCATAAAATAATATAAATAGAGACAATAAAAAAACTTATATTGATAATAATGTCTTATCTTCCTAGCTCCATCTCAACTTATCGTCTTTGTAGACTGTTGGGGCAGCTTTTCTCGTCCTCAGGTTATAGGTCCTTCTGTCAAGGGCAACGTCACCTAGGCTATGCTTTCAAATCATATTTTCTTTCAGCAGCATCCAAGAGTTCTTTGGTTTTCCTCTAGATGTCATTTGAGGAGATCTACGGTGATCGCTTGATTCATAATATGATCAGGTTCTCTGCGTCCTATGTGCCATACCATATTAATTGCTTCTTCCTATTGATGTCTGTTACATCTAGGTTTTATCGATGAAATTAAGAAAGGTTTATTGAGATAGTTTGAGCGTGTGAAGTGAAGCAAGAACCGTAAAATTATGGAGTGAATGTAGTTAATAGAAACAAAATAAGACCGAAGAAAACTTGGCATGATCAAGTATTTCCATTATGTGAAAGTGGTCAAGTCAGGACTTGATCAGAAATGATCGGCTGGTTTGTATGAGCAGATGCATGAATGTGGAATAGGCGAAGATTGTTAGCAAAGACATATTGTATCGGGTTGTGGTCTCGTGGTTAGTGTCGCGGACTCTTGAGTCAGAGTTTTTCGGTTCAAACCCACTCTACCAAAATTTTATACCTATTTCTAATAATGAGTCCCTTAGGCTTACAGAAATAGTATGATTAAAACACAAATATTTATCTTTCAAATTAGTCTAAATATTGGTGTAGCGATGTATTATCTCTGCCTGCCCTTGCAGAGAAGCGGTGTGATAGTAATAAAAAAGCCATTCCTCTTTATTATGACTTAAAACGATATTAGCTCGAGGTCTCGTAATACGAAAGGATTAGTTTATTTAGCAAATTGAATGACCACGGAACGTGAGTACGATTTACAAAAGTTTCAGATTTGATCGTTTAACCTCATGATAGCACCCTTTTGTGCTCTTAATGGGGCGAGGAGAAGTAATGACACGGGATGTTGTGCAGCCCGATTCGGGGTGTAGGGCTACCTCCACCGCCGCTGCCCCCCTTGCCTCAGCGTCCTTTATGGCCAATAATGCTAATAGCCCATCGACAGCCTGAAAGATGGAAGCGAGTGTCTGATTAATGTGTACGGGTTAACTTGTAGGCTATTAGCTGACGCCCTGGTCGGATTTACAACCGGGAAGTGCTACGGTCTTTTATTACTTTTATTTTATAAGGGCTATTTTGTTTACTCTGTCCGCCTCCGTAGTGTAATGGTCAGCGCGCTTTGCTACCGTTCTGGAGGTCCCGGGTTCGATTCCCAGGGGGGTCAAATAAATATAAGTGATTTTTTCGCTCTAATATCTCTACCGCAAAAGTTCTACAGAGGCTGCAATATTGTTCTCGAAACAATATTGCAGCCTCTGTAGAACTTTTGGTATAGATCTCCGAGTCAAATCTTGTTCTCTAATTTTTAATTTTAATTTGGCTTGGTAAATACCACTTTTTTTAAATCTTTTGTGACACGTTTTTCGATGCATTCCGCATCATTTCCAAACACCTTGTCCTCTAAACCTTGATCTTTTATAAACCTAGCTCTAAGTACGGGATGAACGTTCTAACATCCTTAGGTCTGGCTTAGTATCTTCCGAGGATGCGGTTTCTTGTGTGACATAGGCAACACATTCAACCAGTCTTTATAGGTGTATCATCATATTGTATGTAGAATTTACAGTTTGTTATTTTAGTAAGGCCTGTTTTTTTTAAGAAGTTCTAGTTTAAGAAATTGACTTCGCAACGTTCAGTGCGTTATCTTGTTAAAACCTTTAATTGGTTGCGACTGAGTTATATCAAGTCGGAAGTGAACTTTTGCGAGTACATAGCACCTTTATATGACGTTGACCGGATGTTCTTAAGTAGAGTATTTTACTTCGGTGCAGTAACGAGAATTCATGACTAGAAACCTAACAAAGCTCTGAGTCTTTTGAGGTTGTCTCTGTTTCCAGATTGCCCAGTTCATATGCTGTTTCATTATAATCAATAACCAAGTACTTGGTACCTAAATTAGGGCCAATTTGTTATGGTCGCCGACACAACCACGTGACTGTGAGCATTTTGAGATTAGTTTGGAATTAACCTCGACTAATGTGAGACCTGGCTGGTTGTGTGATTAAATACAAATCAATTGGTTTTCAAACTGCCTATACTGGTTTTCAGGAGAATCAAAGAGGCAGGCTGTTTGAAAGGGATAGAATCTTAGACTAATTAGGAGCTTTTAACTGTGTGCAAAGAGAGCAGACGGTGAGTAACTAAAGGGGTTGAAAGCAAGAAGGAGATAATCCAAAATAGGATGATTTAACGGATAGCCGTAATTTAAAGTAAATGAAAATAATGTTACAAATGTCTTAAATACAAACAAAAAACCTTTACAACATTTTGAGTGTGTCCAAATACTTGTTCACAAAATCTGGATTATATCCAATTACAGGAGTTATTTTCATATTATTTTTTGACATGTCTTCAAAGATGAAGAAGAATATGGAAGTCTGGAAGGCATTTACGGGGCTGAAGTTCTATGTAGTGAAGTTCTAGTGGTTCAAGAAAAATGTTTGAAAATTGGTTCATATATAAAGAACTTGAGTGATTGTCAATAATGAATTTGAGTGATTGTCAATAATGGGTAGAATTAGTGAATGTTACACGTGTGTTAAGTGATCACTTAAACCAGCCTATGACGGTCGTCAGCCGCGTAAATGCCCAGACGTCCACATTCTTCTTCATCTTTGATGAGATGTAAAAAATAATATTAAAAAAAACCTTAGTATTTAAAAACACATTATTAGCAAACTTATTTCAATCAACAAACTATGAAGAAATATATTGTACTCCAATACTATATGCAAAACCTATGGCTTAAACTAATCACGTTGGCTTCATGGAATTGATGGTGAATTCAACACATTATGCAGTATGCGTGCCCCATAGATATACCAAAGATTTCCATAATTGCTCATTAAAATGCGATAAATTGTTTATTAGACTTTGTTACTCCAGTAATTTTTTTTTTGCTGATATCATAATGTTTTCCGTTCTGACGATAATAAGGAAGATGTTAAAATTTAATATTAAAATCGGGGTAGTTTTTCGACAAAAAATAAATGCAGTAATTATCGATTGAAATATAGTACCTTCTTATTATATTGGCATATTACATAAAATATAACATTTTTGACCAGCTGGTCAAATAAAAAAGTAAAAAAAAAAAAAAAAAAAAGTGGAAAAAAAAAAAAAAAAGTAAAAAAAAAAGTGGAAAAGCTAAAAATATTGGTTTTAATCTAATAATAAATTAAAAATGCAATTCCATCACGAAGTGTCAGTGGATAATATAAATCTATTATAACATTTTTGTTATGTAGGTAAGTATGCGCCGTCACGCTCTCCCATAGAAATTGAGTTAGTGCACCATATTTTGTAATTATGTTCTCATTACGGGCATTACAACTACTGCTCCACTGTAGAACAAATCATAATTTCAACGTAAACCTTTGTAATATATTTTTCACTTGTAATTAATGCAGATTTTACTCATAATTTATATTACTTAAGTATGAAAACAAGGAAATATTTTCGAAAAGGGTTTATAAAGTTCCTTCCCTTGCATTTATTGAAATTTATAGGAAGTAAGGTTTTTTATTGACCAGATATATAGAATCTGGTCAAACTATATGCTTAATAATAAAAATGAAAATGGTATTTTCTGGCGTTTCTCATGTGTGTGATTATAATCCAGGATTCGGATCTCACATACTAATATAAGAGTTTCTGCTTAATAAAAAGCTTCTTTACATCTCACCAATAGATGTCTCTAGTGAAGTTCTAGTGATTCATGAACAAGATTTCTAAATTGGTTCATATATATAGAACTTCCAAGAATTTGAGTAGTGTGGTTGTCAATAATGGGTAGAATTGGTGAATGTTACACGTGTGTAAAGTGATCACTTAAACCAGCCTATGACGGTCGTAAGCCCCGTAAATGCCCAGACTTCCATATTCTTCTTCATCTTTGATGATATGTCAAAAAATAATAGGAAGTAAGGTGTTTTATTTACATAAAATGATGTAAAAATCTGTAATACAGGATGCAGCAAAAATTAATTACTCTCTCCAATGATGCTTTAATTTTTGTAAATGGCATTGTACGTCAATCATATTTGACAATTGTGAACTTTTTTTTATTTGAAGCGCCCTTGAGACAGTATTTTACTAAAATAGCGCTTTCAAAGTATCCATAATTAGTCTTTTTATAACCAAGGCGGTTAAAGTGAAATTAAATGTTATTCATGAATGCATTTTTACTTAAATAGCAAAATGACTGTATTGATCTGAATTCCACAGAATATGAAATTGACCTAGATACGGATGAACAGAGAGATGAGTCATATTTTATTTCCAGAATATGTACCTTAATGTACTTGAATTTCATGATTTATTACTCACGAAAATGTGTTCAAATTATGCAGCTGCGATGCATCCAAATATGGTTTTTACATAAATTTATCATATATGCCATCCATTATATCACAAATTCAATATTCAGTGGAGTTGATGTGCATCATGTATGCATTCCTGAAATATGATATTCATTTTCAGGAATACATACTTAACGCGAAATCATGTAATTTATATGAAATATTTATTTATCAAGACGACGCCAACGCTTGATTTAATGCATTAGAGTAAGCGTTAGAATAATAGGACTGAACAAGCGTAGGTGAGATCAACAAAAAACTTGGTATTTGACTGCAATTTGAGAATTTTGAGAATGAGATATATAAAACACATATCGCTCACTTTTTTCAAGAACGTCATAAATCAAAAATCGTCAATTTTCCGTTGTGCATGTTTTCATAATGCCCAGAAAATGTACTATATCCCAGAAAAAGCAGCATATTTTTAATTTAATATTTACCCGCTACAGGCCAGAAAGTGTTGTTTTTGCATTTTGAAGAAAAGGTATTGTTTTTTTTTGTTTTTTTTAAATATACTTAACATTTTTCAAACGGAGTAAAAACCTTCAGATTTTACCTAAAAAGATCTGTTGCACAGTAAAAAGTTTAATAAGTGGCTTGATACTTATTTTTAAAACATTGTACATATTATATTTTTAAACTTAAAAAACGTTCTTCTGAAAAATCAAGTTTTTTGATTTATGACGTTCTTGAAAGGAATGAGCGATATGTCATACATTATATCATAAATTCAATATTCAGCGGAGTTGATGTACATCAGGTATGCATTCCTGAAATATGATATTCATTTTTCAGGAATACATACGAGAAATCATGTAATTTATATAAAATATTTATTTATCAAGACGACGCCAACGCTTAATCAAATGCATTAGAGATCAAATCTATTCAGGTAGTATTTTACGAAAGAGCGTTATAAAATTTTTCTAAAGTTATGATTTATAATTGTATATCATATATTTTTTCTCTTTTCACTATGTTTCTTATTGATTCTCTTTTACACATATCATAAACAGTATATGTGTGTAAAATAATCGACGTTCTAAATATGAAGTGAAAAAGTAACGCAATGCTTAGTAAAAAGTGTAGGCAAAACGAAAAAAAAATACCTTATTTAAATCTTAAAAAACTTGACTGGAAATAAAGTGTTAAAAAAATATTAGTGACGTTTTTAGGATAAAAACGTTAACGTTCATTCGAGCTTGTTAAAAGCGTTTAATAATACCTTTTCTAACTTCGCTTATATTTTATTAATGCGTATTAAACATCTCAATCGTAGTTTTCTGTTGAAAAGAGCGATTTTTCGTTGTTAGGATGATCGTGTGAACGTTTATTTGAGTTTATAAATAGCTGAGAGTAAAATAAGCAAAGGCATAAAATGGTCGATTCATTCATCCATGCTAGCCCAACGAGCACATGGTAGAATGTATGGCGAACCACTACTAATAAATACTAGGTTATTCTATTTTAAATTTCAGTTTTACTTAGTAAATACCACTATTTCTTAAAATCTATTGTGACACGTGTTTTGTGATGCATTCTGCAAAATTATCAAACACCGTATGATAGATTTTAACACAATAGATTTTAAGAAATAGTGGTATTAACTAAGTAAAACTTAAATTAAAAATGGATAGATTTTGCGAAGTGATGAATTAATTGATGAAATTAGATTATTCCAGTCTATACCTAGACTTACTGATTGCGATAAAACAATAACACTTTTCTGATATAAATTATTTAATACTAGCTGTACCTAGCCACATGTTGCTGTGGCTCAAGCTGCTTAAATAAAAAATAAAAAAGAGAAGCACACACATTTTTAATGTTTAATTTCACAATGTTTGTTGTTATACAATATTTTATAAGCTGTCGAGAAGCACGCTTTCCGCCATGAGAATGTTAAGTATTGCGTTTATTCCTATGTTTAACAGATGACGCTGCAATTCAGGTATTTTTTTTTCAATAAAACACGTCTCTACCTGTCACAGGAAAACACGTTTCGTTAAAATTTCAAGATGCACGCCATCCGCTATGTTCAGTGTTAAGTTTTGTATATGCTGTTATGTTCAACAGATGTCGCTGCCATTGCTGTCATAAAGTTTGTTTAAAAAACATGTTTTCGTCTAGTACAGGTGAACTGAGAGGTTCAATGAAATTTGTAAATAACTTTGAAAGACTTAAGATTTTGAATAAGCTAACGTTTGCATTTTTATTTAAATGGATAAATAAAAACACGCGCGTATGAATGAAACCTTGTGTCGTCAAAATTTTGAGGCAATCGGTAAATTACTTTGGCAGATTAAAGATTTTAAAAAAACTAGTATTTTTATATAGATTCCAACTGAATTAATGAAATAAAAATATTGCGAATTTAAAGGGTTAAAGATTTCCAATCGCCTTTAAATGTTAATTTAAATATCTAATATCAAATATTGGTACAGCCTGCTACGAATTAATTGTCTTCAGCGAGATTAATTTCGTTGTCATTGACGATCACCCCGACAATAGTGCGCTAAGTCATATATTGTGTATATTACACATACACAATAAGTGACTTAACGCACGTTTATTACATAAATTCATATATGTTTTGTATTATAATATGTAAATACACGTGTAATATCAGCGGTATTCTACATGTGATGATATTTGTCTACCTCCTTAAGCCTCTTTAAGAGCTTTCGGTGCGTATCATGTGTGTAAACGTTGATTCGGCTAGGATAACACAACGTTATAATAATAAAACATAAAAATAAACATATATATAGAGTAAACAATAAAACTACTGGCCCCCTAACAGTGATTTTGTCAGATTAAGTTTTGTACTGACATTTCTTGGTGGAACTGATTTCATATCGCTCACTCCTTTCAAGAACGTCATAAATCAAAAATCGACAATTTTCAGTTTTGCATGTTTTTGGAATACCTAGAAAATGTACTATATCCCAGCAAAAGCGGTATATTTTTAACTTAATATTTACCCGCTACAGGGCAGAAAGTGTTATTTTTGTATTTTGAAAAAAAGGTATTGTTAAATTATTTATATTAATTTACTAAATATTTTTCTAATGGAGAAAAAACCTTCAGGTTTTACCTTAAAAGATCTGTTGCACAGTAAAAAGTTTTAAAAGTGGCTTGATTTTTATTTTTAATACATTGTATTATATTTTTAAACTTTAAAAACGTTCTCCTCAAAAATGAAGTTTTTGATTTATGACGTTCTTAAAAGGAGTGAGCGATATATCGTAGTCATACAGGAGAAAATGACCAAGTGCATTTATTAAAACAAAAACGTGATCATTGACTATTTGATATCTTACAAGCTTAACATTCCCCCGAAAAAAGTCCCAAAGGATTTTAAACTTGGAAGTATAATGACTTGTTAAAAATGACCAACTGCATTTATGTTTATTTTCTTGCCAAGCAAAAGTGACTTTTCCTGAACATTTTACGTTTTGTTAGTTGGTCACTTTATCCTGTACGACTACGATATGTAGGGCAAACAATACAATTACTCGCTCCTTATTAGTGTTTTAGTCAGATTTAAGTTTAGGACTGACATTTCTTGCATTTTATAAATGTAATAAAATAACAACAACAACAAACATTCCACATTTATTTCAATTCACCAGCGACCGGGTTTTGTTGTTACTGACATAACCAGATCAGTCTGATTTTATTATGGTAATTTTGTCCTTTTTTGTTGCGATATATGGGATTCTGCCTTCTAGGTTTATCTTTTTATAACAGATATTCTATCGATATTTATCAAGAGTCAATAACGATATCACCTATCAGCGAAAACTAAGCTGGGAGTACAAAATGGGGTCCTGTTTCTAACCCTATTGTTTGGAAGTGAAGCAAAGAGTTGATATAAAATGATGACACAAGACTGAATGCAGTCGAAATGCGATTTCTCAGACGAATGCGCGGCAAAAAGATGTATGATAGATGTTCGAATGGTGTTATAAGAATAAAAATGTTAGGCTGAGTTTATCAAAAAAATAAAGAAAAGTATGTTGAGATGATTTGGGAATGAGAATCGAATGAGTGAAAAATAACAGCAAAAAAATCATGAGGCGGATAAAGTTGGAAATAGAATAAGGGAAAGACCGCAGAAAACTTGACATGATCAAGTATTTCAAATACTTGGGCATGGTCAGGTTAAGAGTCGAAGAGAGAATAATCAGCTGATATGTATGAATGTGAAAGAGGCGAAGATTGTGTGCAAAGACAGATTGGTGTGACATTTTACTCTATCTGCCTACCCCTGCTGGAGAGCAACGTATGGTAAGTAAATTTTTTAGTTTTTATATTTATCTCGAGTATAAAAAAAAAACATTTGCGAGTGTTTAAAAATACAATAGTCCAGCACTTTAAAAATAATTTTATTTGTGTGGTAAAATTTATGGTATAATTGTATTCACACGTTCAAATGTAATCCCTATCAAGGCTTGGAATTTAAACGCTATTTTTCAAATTTGCGAATAATTTCGTTGATGTGTTTATTTCTCTCATTTATAAACGAAGCAATAACAAATTTTAATTAAAAAATTCTCCAATACAACGATTTTTTTTTACATAGAATAGGGGTGGCCAGTAAGTGTACGTCTAATTCGGTACAAAACAATTACTGGCCGCCGGATCATCCAGTAATTGATTTTGTTATAATTTGAAAACCTGGATGATAATAAAAAGAATTAATAATTATTAACTAGGCACTTATTCCACTTAATATATAATAATTGTATATTTTTGTAATTTGAGGGTTCTCTAGAGGAATAAATTACCGGTGGCTTGTATGTCACACAAGCTTCTGCGAGTATGAATATGTAACCCCGAGTGCCCTAGCCCTTGAGACTGTTTTCCTTAATGTATCGTCAATGATGTCATAAAATAATTATACTTAGTAATGTTCATTACATCGTTGCTTCATGAAGGATAATTGTATTCCATAAAATTTACTCTATTCCAAGGTCAAAAAAATATAGCTAAAATATAGAGTAATCCTTCCCTTTATGTAATAAACGATCGAGTTAACGCTACTTCGTTACAATCCGGTGCCTTATGCACTACTCGAGTGTGGATAGAATCCAGGAGAATCATTACGTAATAGGGATATAAAAAAGTTTTTAGATCACAAAAGTACAAAATAAAATGACTCCAAAAGCACAAAAATGATTACCCACACAATTTTCAAAAGCTCTTTGTTTTTTAACGATCCACTTTGCTTTGAAGGAGCTTAAATAGAGAAGCACATCATTGTTCTTTTTTTTCATTCACAATTCAGTAGCCTTTTTGCCTTTTTTTTACATTAATTTTATAGAGGTAACTTTACATTATTTTATGAATAAAAGATTAAAGTATTTAAGCGTGTCAAAAATTTTGATCACAGATATTGTATTCACCTTATCTACTTAGTTAAAATTTAAATAAATAATTCATTGTTATCTCAATAAAAAAGATCTTTATCAATTAAACTTTATCAAGGATGTTGAGATATCAATAAAATATCGATAAAATAATTAAAACTTAAATATAACATATTTTACAGGCAAATAAAAGTAGCAATTAAAGTATCTTGTATCAATTACAAATCGATTTTAAAAAAAGTATTATGATTTTAATATGGATTACATTTTACCAGTGATTCGATATATGAGATGTTTTTTAAAATTTCATTTGAAAAAGAGAAATATTTGTGTTTTTATTATTTACACAAATATTTCAATTTCATACTATTTCTGTGAGCCTAAGCGGCTCATTGTTAGAAATAGGTATCAAATTGTGGTAGAGTGGGTTCGAACCGAGAAACTCTGACTTAACCGCGCGACACTAGCCACTGGACCACAACTCGACACTGACCGATGTTGACATTTAATGAATACATTAAAAGTTATAATCCTATGTAAAGCAAAATAAGATAAATCTGTATTCAGGCAATGAAAAGCGAAATAATTAATTCAATCTTTAACGTAAAAATTCGTTTTTTATTAAAAAAAATAAACACTTGCATTAGACCACTTATTAAGTTTTATTTATATAATTTATATTGAAGCACTAACTTTGTGATTCTCCATTTTATAATTGAAATGTAACTTTGTTTTAATCAGTCTTAATCAGTCTTGATAAAGAAGTGGTTAGCTTCGAAACCGGTAGACATTATAATTTTGTTAAAATAAAATATTTATAGTGATTTGAAAACAAAATAACATTTTAATTTTATTTTTATTTCATTTTACATCACAAAAATCACAAAAAGATCACAAAAAACTGTGAAATGAAATAATAGTCAATTAGTTGTCGTATGCGGGTGATAATTATTAAAAATAATCATCACGTCATTCCACAAAGTTATTGCAATAATTATAAATGATAGAAATTCATTTAAGCGCATTTTACATCTTCATTAAGAATTCCAAAAGTGATCATGTTTTTAAGAACAGTGTCCGTCGATGGTTGCTTCTCGTTGGTATGGACAAGGTGGAAGGATAATGAATTAAAGTCCAGCCGTAATTATTTTTTTTGTAAAACCTTTCTCCTGTAAATTTTTATTGTATCTTTTGTATGTAATGTATAAAATCTAGGAATAAAAAAAAAGAAAAAAAATACTAGCTTGTAAGTATTTCGGCTCAACACAGACTATGCCTAAAGAGCTGTAATACATATTATTAAAAAAAATGTAAAAAAAGTAAAATAATGATTTTCGCCATAAATAACAGGTTAAAACAAAAGTTTAACTTCCCTTTTTTAGTTTTATTTATTTTGTTAGCATTTTTATTTGATTTGGGAACGTACGATTACCGATGTTGAAGGCATAACATAAGTATAATTACTGAAAATGTCTTACCTATTTGATACATGACGATACATTATTTAAAGTAATCGCGTTTTTATTTCAGCAGTCTATAAATGTAAATGATTCACAAACACCAAACAACTGTAGCAATAATTGAACTTACGAACAAATAACGAACATGAATTATTCACTCCCCGTCGATACAAATGAGAATATTTCGCGAATCACGTGAGCAGACCGTAAACAACACATTCCAATGAGATGAAAATACGGGAGAATTGGATCACAAAGTGTCGGTCAGCGGTGAAACTTTACGGGAAAATTAGAGATGAATCAAGACGCGAGTGGCGTTCGGGAAGCTGCGATCTGGACTGGGGGATCGGGACCGAGCTATAGGGAGGGAGGAGAGACGAGGCGCTTCGAGGCGCTCCGAGGCGCTCCGAGGGGCTCCGAGGCGCTTCGAACTTGTCTTGTAATCAGACTAGTTCCATAGGAGGCCATTACATACGATCCGAAGGGGGAAAATGATAAAATCACCACTCGACTTTCCCTCGAGTCCCGCAGAGACGGCGGATTTCAATGCGAATATCGCTACGACTTTATGCTCTCCGGGTCACTTTAGATACATTATCGTTGGCTTTTGAAGAATCACCGCGACAAAACAACGTAGCCCGTTGTCTGTCGGGCTACAAAATTCATAATCACATGATCAAAAATATGTATTTATTTAAAATTCATGTACAGGAAATAAATAAGTACATTGGGAGGATAATTGATAGAAAGCAATATCTTCCAACCAACCAAAAACAGACTAGGTATATTGGTAATAACGTTTGATACCATATATTGGTACCAGTGATATCAGAAGATAAATTAAAGATTGATGATAATTAGGAAGGGAAAGGAAAAATGGAAAAATGGTTATGGGTTTGATGGACAGTAAGTTTATGAATTATTTCATTACATACACAATTACAAATTACAATAATATGGCCTCATTGTGTTTTCCTGTGCCAAGGGCACATTTTATAAGATTTGTTTATGTTTTTTATTATTATTTTTCTTCAAACCTTCATCCTCACCCGATACTGTATAAGGCACTGCATCATGTAAATGCTGTGTTATCTTTATCGTTATAAATAAAGGAAAGGTGATCAGCTCTCCGCTTCAGGTACCAGTCCATGGTAAAATTAAATAATTATTAGAATGAAAAAATTACTTTTATTTATTTGACCCCCCCCCTAGGAATCGAACCTGGGACCTCCGGTACGGTAGCCGAGTGTCTGACAATTACACTACGGAGGCGGACATAAAATTATGTTGTGAGAAAATTGTTTTTGCAATCCGTCATGGCTGAATGATGCGATCTATTTCAGATCTACTCACTTCCATTATCCACTTATGAGTAGCACTTTTATGTTTAGGTTCTCTTTTAATTACTTTATATATAAGGAAAGCAGGTAACACAATTTTATTGCAAAGTAATCAAAGTTCGTATGAACAAAAGAGGAAAAGAGGCATATGTCAGATTTTGTCTGAGGTGTTTAAAATACACAGTAAAAAACTCTCATAAACGAAATAAATTCTTTGTAGTCAAACGTGACGTAGTGAAACTACAAATCGCTCACTCCTTTTAACAACGTCATAAATATACTTAATATTTTTCAAATGGAGAAAAAACATTCAGGTTTTACATAAAAAGATCTGTTGCTCAATAAAAACTTCAATAAGTGGCTTGATATTTATTTTCAATACATTTCATTATATTTTAAACTTTAAAAACGATCTCCTGAAAAATCAAGTTTTTTGATGTGTGACGTTGTTGAAAGGAGTGAGCGAAATGTGTTTTTATTTAATAAAATAATTCACAGTTTTTCCACTTTAACATATTTATAAAACCAGTGATAGGGCTTCGTTGTTACCGACATCATCATACTGGTAGGAGGACAACATTCTAACAAAACCTTATTCAAGCGCTAAATTTTCGCTTTGTTATGTATATTTTGGATGTTATTTTCTGCTTCTTTAATGCATTCGAGCAGATATATGCGAGATCGCTTTGATCGCAAGATCTATTGTCGTCTTGGGCAGTATAATAAATGAATAAGTTATTTTTCCACATGAATTTATTTTTCTACGTAAGGGTTGATTTCGGAGCAAAGTGCAAGATACTCGTCTAAGACATGTTAACTTAAGATAAGTGTTTCAACTTGATATGAAACATCTAGAAGTCTGAGCATCCCAGGGCTTACGACCTGGCACTTGGCTGGCTAAAGCGATCACTTTATACACTTGTGTAACCCTTTGTTACTGTATCCGTCTCCCGAGTATAATGGACAGCACGATCGGCTACCGTACTTAATGTCCCGGGTTCGATTTTCAGAGGGGAGGTCAGATAAATATAAGTAATTTTTCACTCTAATATTTATTGAATTATTACCTGGACTAGTATCTGAAGCGGAGGGGTGATCACCTTTCCAACATGTGTTAATAATTAAGATAACACTGCGTTTATATGATGCAGTGCCTTATGCACTAACGGGTGCATATAAGGGTTCGAAGAAGTAGTAAGAAGCAGTAACGTCACCATTCTGTTGATTATTATCTTATTCCACTAATTCTTGAAACTTGTATGTATGCAATGATCTGAGATCTTACTGCGTTTCGGTAAGGATTTTGATACATCCGTTAATAATGGCCGATTGATACACCATCAGTTAAGCGATTTGTGAACTTGGATAAATAATCCAATATCAGATATCGCTCACTCCTTTCAAGAACGTCATAAATAAAAAAAAAGTCAATTTTCAGTTGAGCATATTTTCGGAATGCCCACAAAATGTGCTACATCCCAGAAAAAGAGGCATATTTTTAACTGAATATTTACCCGCTACATGGCAGAAAGTGTTGTTTTTGCATTTTGAAGAAAAGGTATTGTTTAATTATTTTTTGAAATAAAGTAAATATTTTTCAAATGGAGAAAAAATCTTAAGGTTTTACCTAAAAAGATCTGTTGCGTAGTAAAAAGTTCAATAAGTGGCTAGATATTTATTTTTAAAACATTGCATTATATTTTTAAACTTTAAAAACGGTCTCCTGAAAAATCGAGTTTTTTGATTTATGACGTTCTTGAAAGGAGTAGGCCTTAGTAAATAAAATTAAAATATGTTATTTATTAAGTTGTAAATTTTCATTCGTACATTAAACATAAAATCGTATTTTACCCTTTTAAAAATAAACGAATTATTTAATCAGTATTAATGGAGGAAGATAACAAGGTGCTAAATGTCGACAGGATGCAAAATTACTCTTCATTAAAAGGGTGGTCTTCATCATTAATCAAGAACCATAAAATAGTGTGACCGGGTGGTAACTAATAGTCACCGTTGGGCGGTACCTACCTGAAGGGTTTGTAACACACCTCTTTATTTTATAACCATTCTAAAGGGGTTGTGGGGGTAGGAACGATAATAAGGGTCGTAATTAAATTAATTCACATCAGCTGGGCGTGGTCAATTGTATTGGACAAATTCAATAAAAGTCCAATTCTCATTTGTTGGGATACTGACCCAGTGATAAAAATGTAGATATTATTATATTATCAATGAAAATTTTTGTTTTTTTACCACTTGAGTTTATTTTATGCCTAGTTTCGGAAGCTTAGCTTCCATCTTCAGGTCTAAATGTAAATATGAATATGGGAGCTTAGCTTCCGTAACTACTAATCATAAAGTCCGGCAGTCCAGTTTTGAAAAACAAAAGCGACTACGACAGTTTAGCATGATCGAATTTACGCGCAACATGTTCACGCACTGATCAAGAGCACCAATCCGAAGACAGATGGACAAAGGCACAAGCCAATCCAAGCCAATCATCGTTTTATCATGCTAACTGAAGTACTGGACGGTAAAATTCCGTGTAGGGCACAAACGCCCCTACTTTATCATAATTGCCATAAAAATTGTTTTGGATTATCTCTATAAGCTTTGAATCTTACAGTTACAGTATTACAGTTTGACCCCATGCTTGTCAGAATTCAATCCAGGGGGAAAATAAGTATTTTCTTTAATGATATCATCATGTCTTACCACAAAGTAAATGCCGAAACAATAAATAAAATAGATATTATTATGTCAGATAATTGAGTGAAAAATGCTAAATGGAAAATATCTAAAAGGAATGAAAGTAACAAAAAATAAATGTATGCAAATTTAAATAAAATTCATAACACAGAATATTATCACGACTGGTTTACACATCTATATAAAATTTAAACAAATGCATTCAAATGGAATTTACCATTATATCAAACATAGTATTACGACAATTGATAATGTTGCTGATTAATGAAAAAGTGATATTTATTAAGTAAATATTTAATAAAAAAATATATTGAAATACGTACATATGTACTACCACAAAGTGACTGTAGAATCAATTAACGTAAAATTGAGTAATTACAAAGCGACATTTTCATCAAAATCAATTTTGAAATATTATCTGATCATCTTATTTACTTGCAATTATTAGATTTCCGATATTGTTGTGTTTCTTTCATATAATACGCCAATAAAAAAGTATTAGAACCTAAAAACTGTATAGTTTCTAATTTTACTATTTTCTAGGATTTGTTTTAAAAATGAATTTTCCTCATAAAATCAAGATGAATATGAACGAAAAAGAAGCTGAAGAATGAAAATATAAGTACGCCTTTGGCTAGTAGATTTTTTCCGGAAAAGACTTGTAAGAAAAAAGTATAGGATGTAAACGACGATGTAAGAAGAAGTTCAAAGAGAATGAGGAAAGTATCAAGAAGGTTGATGGACTTCACTTCTCGAGAAAAATTACTGACACAATTAGTTCTTCTGTTGTGTATTAAAAAGTTTCTTGAATAATTTAGGATTCCTTTGAAACGCTTGAAACTTATACATTCAAAGATATAAATAATAAAGTTCACCACCAGTTCACACTCAGTTCAACGAAACTTGCGAATTAATACTTCTCAACATTTCTACAATGCACTCAATACTTCACCATAACAAAACAAGTGGAATATTCGCACTGGATTCGGAAGACTCAGTATAAAATTGAGTGGATTTGAGGGGATGGAGAAGCAATTATTTTATTCTTCTGCTTTCTAGAATACAGTTACGTTCATGAGATTTTCAAGTCATTGTTACTTTTAATTAAAATATAACTTTGTTTTAAAATTTCTATAATGATTAAGAGTGACTTTAAAAAAATATATAAAATAGAAAATAACAAATTTATAATTTTTTAAACAAATTTATATTAATGTTACTTATTCAAGAAATGAGACCTTTTATTCATATATGATATCATATGCATACAATTATTATACATTCAAATTTATACACTAAATATTGAGTTTTGTGTAGTGAAGATAAGAAAAAAAACATACATTTAATATGTTTATAAATACAAACATTAAAAATGCTTTATGTTGTTTTTAAAAAAAAATTAACAAATAAAAAAAACTTTTGGTATTAACATATTTTAAAGGAAAGAGAACCGGAGATGTGTAATTCAATAGGCACGCTGATAACGGTTCAAAAGCTTTATATTTTTATATTGAACTTTTGCATGATAAAAATCACTATTTATCTGTATTAATTGAGTAAAATTTTTTGACACATTCTTCATAAAAGCGACATGTTAATTTAACATTTGAGAGTTGTGGTATTAGGATATTAAAGGATAAGAAAGATTAAGGTGCTGTTTCTAATTATTTTTCCGTGGGAACTTGAAAAAAATAAGAAAAAACTTTTGCTGGGTTATTTTTATTATTTATTGTCGTCATATTGATAATTAAGAATTAAAACCATGATTTTTTATGTTTCAAAATGTCGGAGTTTTATATGTTCAATACGACTTATTTTGAAGACTTCAAGATTAATTTTGTAATATCCTAGATCGTTACTTATTATGTTGTTAGCGAACCTAGAAAAAAAATTGTTTTTAAAACACATTTCTTGTTACAATGATTAAAGAAAACACTTCGTTTTTTACCACTTGAGTTTTATTATAGACTACATGTTACAGAAGTTAAACTTCCATCATTCAGGTCTGTATAGTAACTAAAATATAAAATATAAAATTGTTCTATAAATAAGGTGAGGGGAAAGTAAGGGGAAGGAGTTAGTCAAGGGATGGAGTTTGAAAACAAAGGAAAAATGGAAAGCAATGGTGAAGAATTTTGAAACAATATATTATTTAATAAATTATTATTAGAATTAACATTTCTTGTGTTTAAATAAAAATTTAACCACTTTTTCTTAAAAAATTTTATGACACGTGTTGCGATGCATTCAACATCACTGTCAAAACATCACGGAGTTTGATAATGACGCTATATAGTCATAGAAACACCTATCGTAATAAAGTTCCAGAAACCGTAGTATTTACTAAATAGAATTTAAATAAAAAAATAAATCCAAATTACCACAAAACGTAATAATAATAAATAATAAAACCCTTATCCGCACCCCTATGGTGCATAGGGCACTGCTTCATATAAACGCAGTGTTATCTTGATCGTTTACACATGAAGGAAAGGTGATCAGCCCTCCGCTTCAGGTACCAGTCCAGGGTAGTATTGAATAAATATTACAGTGAAAAAAATCACTTATATTTATTTGACCCCCCCCTGGGAATCGAACCCGGGACCTCCAGAACGGTAGCCGAGCGTGCTGACCATTACACTACGGAGGCGGACAAAACAACTGAAGAAAAAATTAATGAATTAATTATTGTTATAAATCTTCGAGATGCAAAAACTTCAAAAGTCATATGTTGTTCATAGTTCGACCCAGATTTGTGAACAAGGATTTGGACACACCTAAAGTATGGTGAATGAATCATACTTGTACACAAAGAATACCTGACTGTTTTCAAACATTTCTTTTTTTTTGACATCTCATGAAAGATGAAGAAGAATATGGAAGTCTGGGCATTTACGGGGCTGACGACCGTCATAGGCTGGTTAAAGTGATCACTTGATTCTAGTGATTCAGAAACCTTGTTCTTGAATATCTAGAATCATTGATGGGATGTCAAAAAATAATATGAAAATAACTCCTGTAATTGGAGATTTTGTCCGTCTCTGTAGTGTAATGGTCAGCACGCTCAGCTACCGTTCTGGAGGTCCCGGGTTCGATTCCCAGGGGGGTCAAATAAATATTAGTGATTTTTTCACTGTAATATTTATTCAATATTACCCTGGACTGGTACCTGAAGCGGAGGGCTGATCACCTTTCCTTCGTGTGTAAACGATCAAGATAACACTGTGTTCATATGAAGCAGTGCCCTATGCACCATTGGGGTGCGGATAAGGGTTTTTAATTTTAAATTGGAGATAATCCCGATTTTGTGAACAAGTATTTGGACACACTCAAAATGTTGTAAATTTCAATTTTAATGTTTCAAATGCTCTATTTCCCTTTAATACATTTTTCTAGTTGTGTTTTCACCGGTTGATCGATGGCACCGTGACTCATGCAAATAGACGCCGCATAGACGAATTTGCTCTTTTCTCCGTTTCTTCGTAAATTGTTTCTTAAAAATAATGAGACAGTTCCCTGAAGCGTTGTGTGAATATTTACATAATCCCGTTTCACCCTTAACCGTAGTTGGGTCGGTGAGGCGGGGCTTGGGGAGGTTTACCATTGTGCTGTCAGAATGTAATGTGTATTATTATTGTTATAAAATTTCGCGATGTATGTATGTTCGCATCGTAATAATGTCATTTAATGCACGATTTCTCGTACATGAATTAAATTCCTGAGATAGGTAGAGTTAACGTCTGTAGCTTCAGGTGTCTTAGAAATAAGAATATTTATAAAAAAAAATTGTCCGCCTCCGTAGTGTAATGGTCAGCACGCACTGCTACCATTCTGGAGGTCCCGGGTTCGATTCCCAGGAGGGTCAAATAAATATAAGTGATTTTTTTTCACTCAAATATTTATTCAATATTACCCTGGACTGGTACCTGAAGTGGGGTGCGGATAAGGGTTTTTATTATTTATTATTATTATTATTATTATATATATATATATATATATATATATATATATATATATATATATATATATATATATATATATATATATATATATATATATATATATATATATATATATATATATATATATATATATATATATATATATATATATATATATTTATATATACTACTACTACTACCATCACGCCGTTTCCCCGCAGGGGTAGGCAGAGAGGATGGAACAATTTGGATGATATATACACATGTTGGTGATTTTACACTCTAATATATGTATTATTAATATT